>NC_012874.2:56257670-56322243 GCF_000003195.3 Sorghum bicolor
AATGGTGTTTCCATGCTTGGGAGAGAAAGATAAGTTTTCTTTTTAGTTTTTTAAATTATATGGTTTAGGATGTTATTTTTTGTGTAAATTTTATTTAATTACGCGATAAGCATTTTTTATATATGAGGTTGCTTCAGATGTTGCCTCTCCTCTCACCATTTCCATGTTTCATTCTCAAATTTTTTAGTGATATAATATATTTAGTTTTAATCAACAGTGTTTTTGTACCTTGTAAAATTTATTTTAGTGATATAAAGATATATATTTATGGTTTTGTCTTTATTTTTGATACTTGTTTTACTTTTTCAATTTGATTTAATTGTTAGGTGTTCTTTTGTTTTTGATGACAGATATTCGTAGACAATATTTCAATTAATTTACTAACTTTTCAACAGGTCAAAATACAAGGTTTGAGGTTTTGATCTTCATTTCTTGGAAGGAGGTATAGGTGGCTAAGAAAGGTAAGTTTTCTTTTTAGTTTTTTAAATTATATTGTTTAGGATGTTATTTTTATGTAAATTTGATTTAATTACGCGATAAGCATTTTTGTGCCCTCTTGTATAAGATGTTGCCTCTCCTCTCACCATTTCCATGATTCCTTTTTCAATTTGATTTAATTGTTAGGTCTTCTTTTATTTTTAATAACAAATATTCGTAGACAATATTTCAATTAATTTACTAACTTTTCAATAGGTCATGATGGAGAGGTCCTCATGGATGTATAACTTATCAAGACTAGATCCATCATATATACCTGAGGTGCATAGGTTTGTTGATGCCGCTAAGAACCATGCTTTGAGAACAAAGACGAAGCATATATATTGTCCATGCTACGACTGCAGAAATATTCTTCTATTTGAAGATACTGAAGTAATCATTTCTCATCTAGTCTGTCGAGGATTTATGAAGGATTACTTGATTTGGACAAAGCATGGAGAGGGTAGCTCAGCGCCTTATACAGTTGGGGACCCAGCACACATCGACACCGATGGTCTAGGCATGCCTGCTGATCAGTTTTTCCACGACACACCGCAGAGTGAACATGTTGTGCCAAATGTTACCGCTGGTGGATCTGCTGGGGAAATGATGGTGCAAGAACTCATGTCTTACCAAATGATACGGCTGTAGAAGATGCTGAATTCTTGGAGGCAATGTTGCGTCGTCATACTGAACCTTCAATGTTATTAATGAAAGGGATGGAGGCCTTGAAGAAGGCAGCAGAAGAGCCTTTGTATGATGAGTCTAAAGGTTGTACCAAAGAGTACACAACGTTACGAGCTGTGCTAAAACTGTTGATGGCAAAAGCCAGGTATGGTTTGTCCGATGCTGGATTCGATGCGTTCTTAAGTATTATCGGCGATATGCTTCCAAAGGAGAACAAAGTTCCTGCTAACACGTACTATGCAAAGAAGATGATCAGTCCGCTGACTATGGGTGTCGAGAAGATCCATGCGTGTAGAAATCATTGTATCCTGTACCGAGGTGATGATTACAAGGACTTGGATAGTTGTCCAAAGTGTGGTGCAAGTCGGTACAAGACAAACAAAGACTATCGAGAGGATTGTGCTGCCTCCATGTGTAAAGCAAGGAAGAAGCGAAAGAAGGCCCAAAAGAACACCCAACAGAGTTCAAAACCCATGAGCAAAGATAAAGAAGAGGTTGACTATTATGCGCAGAAAAAGATTCCTGCTTTAGTGATGTGGTACCTTCCAGTGGTAGATCGACTGAGGAGTTTGTTTGCTAACCCTGAGGATGCAAAACTTATGAGTTGGCATGCTTCTGATGAGCACAAAAATGATGGCAAGCTTCGCCATCCAGCCGATGGAAAGCAGTGGCAAGATTTCAATGACAACCACCGAGACTTTGCCAGCGAACCAAGGAATGTTAGGTTCGCACTGTGTACAGATGGAATGAATCCATTTGCTGAGAGGAGCAGCAAGCATAGCACATGGCCGGTGATTCTCACCATCTACAACCTCCCTCCATGGTTGATGTAGAAGCGAAAATACCTTTTGCTAACCTTACTTATCTCTGGACCAGTTCAACCTGGAGTTGACATGGATGTTTTCCTGGAGCCATTGATGGAGGAAATGAAAATGTTATGGGAAAAAGGTGTTCAAATGTTGGACGAGTATCGCAAAGATTCATTCACGCTAAGAGCAATTATTTTTGTTACTATCAACGATTACCCTACTCTCTTTATTTTATCAGGGCAATTCAAGGGAAAGGTTGGTTGCGTGGTGTGCATAGATGGAACCCATTACGTGTCCCTTAATGCATCTAAGAAGATAGTGTACATGAGGCACAGACGCTTCTTATCGAAAGGACACAAGTACCGCGTGAAAAAGATGGATAAGTACTTGTGGTGCACTTGGTTCCACAAATACAGGCACTAGGTCCCATGTACCTGCATGAAATGTGGACTTACGAGCGTTTTATGTCAATACTAAATGGCTATGTATCAACTCGTGCTCGTCCCGAGGCGTCCATGATAGAGGGGTATTGTACCGAAGAGGCGATTGAGTCCGGTGGACCATTCTGCAATAATGTCCTAAAAGACCAGGTTGCAATAGGTTTGCCTCCGTCAAGACATGAGGGTAGGCTACATGGATGTGGGAGGATTGGACGAAAATCATTCATCCCACCAGATTATAATACAATACTTGAGGCACATCACAGCATCTTACATCAGCTCTCGATAATGGAGCATTTGATTGAACAACACATGGATGAGCTTCGAGAACATAATCCTAGGCAAACAGAGGATTGGGTAATGAAGGAACACAAGAAACAGTTGTACACATGGCTAAGGGAGCAGGACATTCCATATGGGGAAACAATTGAGAAACAAACCATCAAGGCTTTGGCATCTGGACCATCACGCCAAGTCATAACATGGCAAACCTATGACATAAGTGGATTCACAATTCATACCAAGTATAAGGACCAAAAGAGCATAACACAAAATAGTGGTGTTCGATGCGAGGCCGTAGATGACAAAACTGGTGATATTATTACATACTTTGGCTTCATCGAGGACATATGGGAACTAGACTATGGTACATTTCAGATCCCTGTGTTTCGATGTCAATGGGTTGAAGATAAACATGTCACAGTGGATAATTATGGGGTCAGAGTTCTTGATCTAAGTAAGGTGGGATATAAAGATGACCCATGGATCCTTGCTAATCGTGCTGCACAGGTTTTCTATGCTGAGCAGATCCTTTCTAAGAATGAGAAGAAAAGTACCGACAAACCGAAGCATGTAGTTTTCCAGGAAAGCAACAAGCAGTTGGAGTTGACGGTGTATCAGATCTGGAGGATTTTAACCAGTTCAGTGATATGTCCCTCTTTGTGGACCATCCTATGAAGATAAAAAATATTGAGCGAAGCATCCCACAGAGTTCTTTGCCATGGGTGCGCCCTGATGGACAAGGAAGAATAGTAGCGGCCTAGATTGTATCATGTAAACGCTTTGTCAAATGCAAAAATGTCCTATTTATGAAATGTATATGTTGATGAGTGGAACAAACTTTGTATTCATGACTTTTCGAGTTGGGGACGTCTCGGGTTTCGAAAACGTGTGTGTAGTTGTGGAAATTTGAAATTTCAAAATTTGAGTGGTCCAAACTCTCTCAGATGAAAAGTTGACCCTTACACACAATGTGTATCTTGATGAGCTGGACAAACTTTGTATTCATGACTTTTGTATCTGAGGCTACCAAGGGTCCGGTCAAAGTGACTTTTCAGAAAAATTCTAAGATTTGACTTGGTCAAACTAGGTCAAACTAGGCACTAAATGACCTCAAATGAAAAACTTTTGAATACATGGGTGTTAGAGCTCCTCAAGATACACATTCCATACATAGGATATTTTGGCATATGGGAAAGGATTGGTAAACTCTAGTCACAAAGTGTTGAATGTGACACAAACTTTATGAAACTATATGTGAGACTTGTGGATTTAGAACTACACTTTTGAAACGCTTTGTCAAATGCAAAAATGTCCTATGTATGAAATGTATATCTTGATGAGTGGAACAAACTTTGTATTCATGACTTTTCGAGTTGGGGACGTCTCGGGTTTCGAAAACGTGTGTGTAGCTGTGGAAATTTGAAATTTCAAAATTTGACTAGGTCAAACTAGGTCAAACTAGGCACTAAAAGTCCTCAAATAAAAAAGTTTTAGATACAGAGGAGTTAGAGCTCATCAAGCTCTACCTTTCATACAATATGCAATATGCATTTGAAATTTAAAATAATATAAAATTAATATATAGGTGTGAAACAATATAATTATATTATAATATCATTATACAATTAATATATAAACAATATAATTATGTTACAAATATAGAATATAGAAACAATAATGTTTAAATATTATATTATAATATCAATATGCAATAAAAAATAGTTACCAAAAATATAGAAAACAATAATAATAAAAAATATTACAAAATGTTTTGTATAGGCGGGTGGTATTGACCACCGCCTGTATAGTGCTATTTCTAGAGGCGGTGGTCAATGCCAACCGCCTGTAGAAATGGAGGCCATATAAAGGCCGCGCGCAGACCCCCGAAATTTTCTAAGTCCGAAGGCGCGCCAGAGTTCGAATCCACGCCGGCAGGCTGCTAAAAAATTCCACGGCGCCAGAGTTCTCCGTCGAGCATCCGTCGCCCGTCGTCGTTCCCGTCGAGGTAAGCTCGCTCGGTCGCCGCGGGAGCGCACGGGGTCGGGGAGAGGGAGGCACAGCGCGTGCCCTCCGCTGCTCGCCGCCGGCGACGCGGCCTGAGGTGGCTGGACGGCGGCGCGGCCCGAGGCGGCTGGGCGACCGTCGTCGGTGGCAGGGCTGCGCCTGCGGCTGCGGATCCACGCGGGGAAGGCTCGGGGGCTGCGCGCAGCCGCCTCGGGGGAGTCTCGGGGCTCCTCAACCGAGGCGGCGGCGGCGGCGGCGGCGGCGCGTGCTGCGGCCGGTGGAGAGGGTGAGGGGGAGAGGGAGGGGCAGGGGCAGGGGCCGGTGGGCCGGCTGCGCAGCTGGGCCGGCCCACCAGCGGCCAATTTTTGTTTTCTTATTTTTTATTTTTCTTATATGATGTATATGATGTATATTTTTAATTATTAACTGTCCTAAATAAATGTATATGATGTTTTATTTTTCTTATAATTATTAATTGTCATAAATAATTATTAATTGTTCTAAGTAAATATATATGATTGTGTATTCGATACTATAGGGCCTATAGGTATTATAAGATCAAAGGTGGAAGGTGTGATTCATCAGAACCGGGGCAGCCATTGAGATTATTTTATAAATGGCCGGTACGTACCAAAATATCACAAGCTGTCTTTTATAAATATAATATGCATATGACGATGTTGCAACTAATAAATATCCACTTTTTTGTCATAAATCAGTGCCATAAGCAACCAGTCGGATCGGTCCACTGTGGATTCTACGTCTGCGAGTTCATGAGAGAGACCGGAAGATATGTAACTAACCCTTCTAAGGTATTGCTCTAATAGTCGTTTATATTATTTGTGTCATTTTTTGTTGCTAAGCATGTGTTATATGAACTATAAATTTATGATGTTTCTAACTTCCTCTGCAGCAACATGAGTTGGAAAAGGCGAAGAGCGTGACTCAAGCTGTTCTATATAACATAGTTGAGGACCTCTGCACTTTTCTCTTGAGAGAAGCTATTCCCACCGAAGGGAAATATCACGACCCGACCAGCGTCCTAGCAAAGCTTGAGTTTATAGCGCTAAGAGATATTAGTAGGCTAAAGCTATCTCGATCGGGTTATTAGAGCAGAGGTTTCAGATGTGAAACCTCATATGTCTGTAAACAAAAAACATTGATGTGTGATGTTTGTAATTAATATAATTTTATATACAAAGTAATGGTATATATAAATATATTGCATGTTGCATTGGTTGAATCTTGTAGCCTAACATAGTTTCAATAGTAATGTATATAATATATATATATATATATATTAAAAATAGGGTTTGCTGGAAAATAGGGTTAAATTGGAAAATCTTACCACGGGTGGTTTTGTTATGAGAACCGCCTGTAGAATCCAATTTCTACAGGCGGTTCTCATAACAGAACCGCCTGTAGAAATTGATTTCCACAGGCGGATATCATAACTGAACTGCCTGTAGAAATCTGTTTGTACAGGCGGTTCTTAGTTAACCGCCTGTGGAAACTTTTATTTCCACAGGTCTATAGCCACTGGCGGTTCGTCAATCCGCCTGTACAAAGGGGTTGCGAACCGCCAGTATAGTATCTCTCTGTACTAGTGGTCGGCACGTCTTCCGCTCCCTGAGCAGCGATGATATCTTAATCCACACGATTCTCGGCAACGGATATCTCGGCTCTCGCATCGATATCTCAGCTCCCCGAGCAGCGATGATTTTTACAGGCGGTTTCTTAGGAGAACCGCCTGTAGAAATGCATGATTTCTACAGGCGGTTTTGTTAAGAAAACCGCCTGTAAAAATTGATTTTCACAGGCGGTTTTTGAGTTGAGCCCGCAAATTTATTTTTACAGGCGTTCTTTATTTAAAACCACCCGTAAAAATTAAATTCCACCGCCAGCTTAGAGCTTCTTTGTACTAGTGTGTATGCGATGAAAGTTTCAAAAGCCATCCTCAGGAAACCGCCATGTACCAAGAGAATTTTTGTAGTGCATGATGATGTTTACTAAGTGATCGCTTGTTATTTTATGGTCGGCAACTATATGATGGTGTTTTCTAATTAATGGTGGACAAAACGCTTACAATGTTTTCAACGAGAAGAGCATTGTGTTACACGTACGTGACTTCATTTACTCATACACGTCGATATTTACTATAAGTCGTGGCTTGTTATTTTATGGTCGACAACTATATCATGGTGTTTTCTATTTAATAGTGGACAAAATGCTTACATTGTTTTCACGGAGAACAGTCAAGCTACTATACATATCTCATTGTGTATATATACACACATATACATTGACCACGTATCATCACAATAGGCTACAGCGTTCTTCTTCTTCTCCCGAGGTTGCCATGTATTTCTTTGTTAATTATTGATTTCAAAATTTTTCCTTTTCATAATTTAGTAGACTGTTTGCTGCTTGGTTGGTATTGGTGCAATGGTTAAGACACTAGTTTAGTATGGAAGTACGATGTCTACATGATGATAGTTCGAGACACATACTATCCATCTATTGATTATGTTATTTTTGCTTGATTATTGATTCTTATTGATATTATAACAGTTTCAAAATAGGGAAAAGACAAGGATAGTACGTGATCATGGCTGCCCCTGCCCCTTATACCAAGACAGAGTGGCCTGAGCTGGAAGGAGAGGACCTTCGTGATGCACTAGTCACTATCAGTCAACAACGTCCGGATGTAACAGGAGTATTTCTCATCATCGGTTTGACGGAAAATGCACCTCCAAACACTGCAGGTGGTGTACGTGTTATTATCAACATCGGGATAGATGAAAACGGTCCATGGATTCGTAACCCGCCGCCTCCGCGCATTGGCTAGGTTGCCTAGCAAAGGCTACCTTTATACTTTTTTATGCCTTGATATATCAAAGGCAGACGTCACTTGAATAAGGCGACCGAGTGTGCCATCTGAAGTTTCTTTTACGGTTGATTTTATATTTTGTATGTGTCTGTGATGAATCTATTGAGTATTATCCTACTCAACATAGTAAACAACAAACAATAAGTTGTCTTGTGTTGATGAGTAGCATATGCATAATTATGTCATGAGAAATTGGGGTGCAATACTTTGCCACACTTATGGATTGTTCCCAATATTAGCATCGAGCATTCCGGACATGGATTAATGGTAATGCTGGCGCAGCTTTTGATCCAGTTCTGTTAGTGAGGGACATCATTTCTAAAACCTGAGTGATAAAAAATAATAACCAAGATGCGTATAGTATTGTATGAAGCACTAGTAATAACGGTTAACACCAAAATTTGGTAATTTTAGTGCCAACAGAGTCTACGGAAGGAAACCGACACTACTACAGAACAGGCCTTTGGTCACTTGCCCAAAATGAACAATAATCTCGGCCAAAACAGAGTCCGGGACAAAAACATATTTAGTCCCGGTTGGTGAGACCAACCGGGACTCAAAGTCCCCTGCCCAACGGCTATTATGTCAGACATCGGCAGAGGGGACTTTTAGTCCCGGTTGGTCTCACCAACCGGGACAAAAGCCTAGCCTTTAGTCCCGGTTGGCACCACCAACCGGGATTAAAATCTTTTGTCCCGGTCCGTCCCACCGGCTGGGACTAGTGTTGGAATTTAGTTCCGGTTTTTAAAAGGAACCGGGACTAAATGTCCCTTCCCATATTTGAACTCTTCTTCCCGTGGCCGAGCCCATCGATCTTCACTCTTTTGCTGTGTTCTTCATTTGGAGTTGCTTGTTCTAGCTTGCTCTCATCTCCGGCTATTGATTCATTTCATCGTTTCTACACCGTCATCGACTTGTTAAGAGGTCACTAGCTTCATCTTCTCAACATTTAGAAGCGGCGTATGTCATTTTCTAGTGTTATGTATATTATTTTTTATTTTATGGTTTTTTAAGAGGTTATTAGCTTCATCGCCATTTCAAAAGCGACGCGTTTTTTTAGAGAAATAGTGGTAATAAGTTTTTTATTTTAATTAGTTTAGAAAAAAATAAAAACATATAATACTTTAATTTGCAATTTTTGACCGATTTAGTTAGTTAATTATAACTAGTATACATACCACATTTCATGATTATTTAAGAAAAAAGAGAATTTTTGTGCTTTTTTAATTTAGCTTGTTTAGAAAAATTAGAAATATAGAATTTTAGGTTTTTTGTTACTTTAATTTCTCTATTAAAAATAAAAACATATAATACTTTAATTTGCAATTTTTGACCGATTTAGTTAGTTAATTATAACTAGTATACATACCACATTTCATGATTATTTAGGAAACTAGAGAATTTTTGTGCTTTTTTAATTTAGCTTGTTTAGAAAAATTAGAAATAGAGAATTTTAGATTTTTTGTTACTTTAATTTCTCTATTAAAAATTAGAAACTTATAATACTTTAATTTGCACTTTATGACATGGTTAATTAGTTAATTATAACTA
Organism: Sorghum bicolor; assembly: GCF_000003195.3. NCBI lineage: Eukaryota > Viridiplantae > Streptophyta > Magnoliopsida > Poales > Poaceae > Sorghum > Sorghum bicolor. The sequence continues at coordinate 56,266,811 of NC_012874.2, forward strand.
GTATGCATGCCACATTTCATGATTAGTTAGAAAAACCAGAAATAGAGAATTTTAGGTTATTTGTTACTTTAATTTCTTTATAAAAAATTAGAAACTTATAATACTTTACATTGCAATGCAGACAATGACACGTCATTGTATGTACAATGCCGATCGCCGCTCCAAAGAATTCATTGATGGTGTGCATTATTTCTTAAGAGTGGCCGAGGAAAACAAGCGTGATGGATTCATATGTTGCCCATATGTCTTATGTCAGAATTTGAAGGAATATTCTAGCTCTAGAAATATTCACTCACATTTGTTGAAGTGGGGTTTTATGCCAAACAATATTTGTTGGACCAAGCATGGAGAAAACGGGATAATGATGGAAGAAGGTGAAGAAGAACAGTTGGAGCCTGACGACATTATTGCTCAATACGGTGACTTCGGTGATACAGCAATGGGAGAAGCTGAAGATGAGGCAGATGCAGAAGGCGCACCTGTTGAAGATGACGCTCTTGGTGATGTCATTCGTGAGGCACAAAAAGATTGCGAAAGTGAAAAAGAGAAGACAAAGTTTGACCACATGTTAGAAGATCACAAGAAATTATTATACCCATCTGCCCAGGATGGGCAAAAAAAACTGGGTACAACACTAGAACTGTTAAAATGGAAGGCACAGAATGGTGTATCCGATAAGGCATTTGGGCAATTACTGAAGATCCAAAAAAAATGCTGCCAAAGCCTAATGAACTGCCCACTACTACGTACGAAGCAAAACAGATCGTCTGTCCTTTGGGATTAGAAATCAAGAAGATACATGCATGTCCTAACGACTGCATCCTATACCGTGGCAAGGACTACGAGAATTTAGATGAATGCCCCGTATGTAAAGCATCACGGTATAAGATCTGGCGAGATGACCCTGGCGATGTTGAGGGGGAAGAATGTCCCAAAAAAAAATCTCTGCAAAGGTTATGTGGTATGCTCCTATAATACCACGTCTGAAACGTCTTTTTAGAAATAAGGACCATGCAAAATTGTTGCGGTGGCACAAAGAAGACCGTAAAGTAGACAACATGTTGAGACACCCTGCTGATGGGTCCCAGTGGAGAGCAATAGATAGGGAATTTCCAGAGTTTGCAAAAGACACAAGAAACATAAGGTTCGCTTTAAGTACGGACGGTATGAATCCTTTTGGTGAGCAAAGCAGTAGTCATAGCACTTGGCCTGTTACACTATGTATCTACAACCTTCCTCCATGGTTATGCATGAAGCGAAAATTCATTATGATACCGGTGCTCATCCAAGGCCCGAAGCAACCGGGCAATGACATTGATGTCTATCTAAGGCCATTAATTGAAGAACTCCTTCTTTTATGGAGTGAAACAGGTGTTCGTGTGTGGGATGAGTACAAACAGGAACACTTCGACCTACGAGCACTGTTGTTTGTGACAATCAATGATTGGCCTGCTCGAAGTAATCTTTCAGGGCAGACAAACAAGGGATATAATGCATGCACACATTGTTTTGATGACCTTGATAGTATATATTTGAAAAAATGCAGAAAGGTCGTGTACCTTGGGTATCGTCGATTTCTTTCTATGAATCACCTAGTTAGAAAGAAAGGAAAGCATTTTAAAGGTAAGGCAGACCACCGATGCAAGCCTCGTAATAGAACTGGAGAAGATGTATTTGAGATGGTTAAGGATGTGAAAGTAGTTTTTGGTAAGGGACAAGGCAGCCAACCAGTTCCAAAAGATGCAGCGGGTCATGCACCCATGTGGAAGAAGAAGTCAATATTTTGGGAGCTACCCTATTGGCAAGTCCTAGAGGTCCGGAATGCGATCGACGTCATGCACCTAACAAAGAATCTTTGTGTGAACCTTCTAGGATTCATGGGTGTATATGGTAAGCCTAAGGATTCACTTGAAGCACGACAAGACTTGCAACGCATGGAAGAACGAGACAACCTGCATCCAGAGAAGACAAATGATGGACGCCAATATTTAAGACCTGCTAGCTACACTCTTAGCAATGAAGAGAAAGAAATCATGTTTGAATGCTTAAGCAGCATCAAGGTCCCATCTGGATTCTCCTCTAATATAAAAGGTATAATTAATGTGCCTGAGAAGAAATTTCTGAACTTAAAGTCGCATGACTGCCATGTGCTTATGACGCAATTGCTTCCAGTTGCATTAAGAGGAATTCTACCTCCACATGTACGTCTGGCCACCGTAAAGCTATGGGCATTCCTCAATGCAATTTCTCAGAAGGCAATCAATCCACTAGAACTAGCTGCTCTACAGAATGATGTGGTTCAATGTCTTGTTAGCTTTGAGTTAGTGTTCCCACCATCCTTCTTTGATATCATGACACACCTCCTAGTTCATTTGGTCAAGGAGATCAATATTCTGGGTCCTGTGTTCCTACATAATATGTTTCCCTTTGAGAGGTTTATGGGAGTTCTGAAGAAATATGTTCACCAACGTGCTCGGCCAGAAGGAAGCATCGCCGAGGGCTATGGGACAGAGGAGGTCATTGAGTTCTGTGTTGAATTCATTCCTGAACTTGACCCAATTGGTGTTCCTGAATCGCGCCACGAGGGGAGACTGAGTGGAAAGGGAACACTAGGAAAGAAAACATACATCGGTACGGGGGACGATTCTTTCAATAAAGCACACTACACAGTTCTTCAAAACTCATCCGTGGTGGAGCCGTATGTCACGAAACACAAGGACTTCCTACGATCGCAATTCCCAGAGAAGAATGAAGGTTGGCTTATGCGTCAGCACATAGACACTATCAGTGATTGGTTACGAAAAGAATGTCAGGGTAATGACCAGATTGATGAGCAACTGTATTTGTTGGCTAGGCAACCATCATGGCACATCCTCACGTACAAAGGGTACGAGATAAATGGAAATACATTTTACACCCTAAGCCAAGATAAAAGAAGCACGAACCAAAATAGTGGAGTTCGCGTAGACGCCATAGACCCGAATGGAAATAGACAAACATATTATGGTTGTATAGAGGAGATTTGGAAACTAGACTACGCACCTAATTTTAAAATCCCTTTGTTCCGGTGCCAATGGGTGAAGGTTACCGGAGGCGGGGTGACAGTTGACAAAGACTATGGAATGACAACAGTGGACCTCAACAATGTTGGTTACAAAGATGAACCATTCGTCCTTGCTGCTGATGTGAATCAGGTGTTCTATGTGAAAGACATGTCTACAAAACAGAAGAGAGGGAAAAATGACAACAAATCAACAAATGAGCCAAAACGCCATATAGTTCTCTCAGGGAAAAGAAACATTGTGGGAATTGAGGACAAGTCAGATATTTTAGAAGATTATGAAAGGGATGACCGAATCACGCCTTTCAATGTGACCAAAGATCCGAGCATATTGATAAATGCTGAGGACACTCCATGGTTACGTCAAGATCATGACCAAGGAACATACGTCAAAAAGAAGATCACTATTGTGCCCGCCTAATAAATAGATTGCAATATAGTATGTGTATGTGACAATTGTAACTTAAGATATTTATGTTAATTTTTCTTATTTTATATCATTTCAAATAATGAAATGACATTTAAGTTTGCTATTATAAGAGATGTGTCAATTATTTGTCAAATGCAAAAATAGTCAAACTTGGTCAAATGACAAACTAAATTACTTAAAATGAAAAAATTTTGAATACCAATTTGTTAGATATCATCAAGATCTAAACTTTTTATAAAGACAACTTTTCTATTTGAGAAAGTTTAAGTTCACAATACCCACCAATTCTTGAATCTCACACAAACTATATGAAACTACATGTGTCAATTGTGGATTTTGAACTACACCTTCGCAACACTTTGTCAAATGCAAAAATGGTCTATATATTAAATGTAGATTTTGATGAGTGGAACAATATTGGTATTCATGACTTTTCCGTTCGAGACCATCTAGGGTTCCGAAAACCGATGCGTGGCTATGAATTCTATCAAAATTCAAAATTGAGTGGTTCAAACTTTTCCAAAAGAAAAGTTGACCATTAGACAAAATGTAGAACTTGATGAGTGCAACAAACTTTGTATTCATTACTTTTCCATTTGGTACCATATAGGGTTCGGTCAAAGTGTGTGTTTCTAAAAACCAATGCCTTTGACTTTGGTCAAACTTGGTCAAATGACCCATTTGATGACTTGAAATGAAAAAAATTTGAATACAAAGTTGTTAGAGATAATCAAGATCTACATTTGATATATTGTCCATTTTTCCATTTGGATAAATTTGAGCCAATCCTAAGCACATTTGTTCAAAATCCAAGACGGGTATTGGTCAAACTTGGTCAAATGACAAACTAAATTACTTAAAATGAAAAAATTTTGAATACCAATTTGTTAGATATCATCAAGATCTAAACTTTTTATATAGACAACTTTTCTATTTGAGAAAGTTTAAGTTCACAATACCCACCAATTCTTGAATCTCACACAAACTATATGAAACTACATGTGTCAATTGTGGATTTTGAGCTACACCTTCGCAACACTTTGTCAAATGCAAAAATGGTCTATATATTAGATGTAGATTTTGATGAGTGGAACAATATTGGTATTCATGACTTTTCCGTTCGAGACCATCTAGGGTTACGAAAACCGATGCGTGGCTATGAATTCTATCAAAATTCAAAATTGAGTGGTTCAAACTTTTCCAAAAGAAAAGTTGACCATTAGAAAAAATGTAGAACTTGATGAGTGCAACAAACTTTGTATTCATTACTTTTCCATTTGGGACCATATAGGGTTCGGTCAAAGTGTGTGTTTCTAAAAACCAATGCTTTGACTTTGGTCAAACTTGGTCAAATGACCAATTTGATGACTTGAAATGAAAAAAATTTGAATACAAAGTTGTTAGAGATAATCTGATGTAATGGTGAATATTGTTGTAAGCATAAATAAATAAGAAATAGAGAAAATTTTTTAAAAAATAATTCGATGTAATGGTGAATATCACGTATATCATGATTTTGGAGATAAATGATGATAAATAAACAAAATTTACGTTTAAATATTGCACAAATAAATTTTTCTATCAAAAACATCTGCTTTAAGATATTAAAATTAAATAATACATTTTTGCATTAACAAAATACTAATTATTTTTTATATTTAAGTTTGTCAATATAAGTAATGAAAAGATTTTATGTTTCCAAATTTATTATGTAACCAATTAGACAAAAAGAAATGGAACTATTATTTTTTAACAAATTAATACCTATTATTCTATTTACTATGCAGTTAACAACATTAATCTATTTATTGTATGCATAAATAAATAAGAAACTGAAAAATACAATTAGTCCCGGTTCCTGGCTACAACCGGGGCTAAAGGATACCTTTAGTCCCGATTCTAGCCAGGAACCGGGACTAAAGACCTTTTAGTCCCGGTTGGTGCTACGCACTGGGACTAAAGGTCCCCGCTGGTATTTAATCCAACCGTCTTCTTCTTCCTCCGGCCACCAGATCGACGTTGCCCTAGACCGCCGCCGCGCGCTCCATTCTCCGCCGCGCACAGTCTTCTTCCCCGAGCCGCCGCTGCCTCCTTCTCCGGCGTAGAGACACGTGCGGAGGAGCGCCGCCGCCGCCTCCTCGTCCCGAGCTGTACGTACGTCTTCGCCGTGCCGCCTACTTCCTCGATCCACCGGCGACGCCTCGGCCGGCCGCGCGCACCCCCCGCCCCCCGCGGCCGCCTCCTCGCCCTCGGCCAACCGCCTCCCCGCCCTCGGCCGTCTTCTCCTCTCCGACCAAACAAGGCCCACGCCGCCGGTGAGCACAACAGAGAACGAACGAAATGTTGATTTTTTTTTTGTGTTTGTTCCCACCACTAGATCATTTGCAGTCTCCTAATTGTTGTTTCAGTTCTTGTAATCCTATGCAGGCTATAGAAAATGTTGTTTCTAGACAGTTTATAGAATTATTTAGATTGCATTATTTATATGATGTTTTCTCGGAATTTTGTTTATAACAAAAGTGTAGATATTTCATTCATATAGCTGCTGTTAAATTTTGATGGCATTTGGCCTTGTGGTTGATGCCTAAGGATGAAATATAGATAATTTGTTAAGCTTTCCGGAATGTCTTCTTGCATGTCTTTTGGAGTTATATAACTCCAGTTATGATTTAAACAAGAAGCTATGTTGTGGGCAGTCCTAAAAATGATAGATTGCTTTTATAGTTGTTTGCTTGTGGTATATTGCTATGTGTGATCTTGTTATGATTTATTTACGCAACTGTTGCATGTATGTCCAGAATTGCTAATAATGCATGAATGCCTTGATTAACTTACATTGTGTGTGGATTGCACAGAACGAAGGTGGCAACATTGTGCCGGATGTTTGTTCAAAGATCAGACTATGTGTTCGATCTGTGTTTTTTTCAGAAAACTAGCACTTAATGATTTTTTACTATATATTTGTTCTTGTTCTCCCATAATGCGGCGATATGTTGTACGAATGTGGTGATGATCTGCAGGCTATTTTTTTGTACTGTACGAATGAGATGATATGTTGTATGAATTAAAAATCATTTTAGTGAATTTTATTTGAATCAAAACTATGAATCTGTTCCCAAACGTATGATAAAAATCTCGTTCCCAAACGCCTACCGAAGTACCTCTCGCCAAAACGTACTCCTACATCTACACTTGTCATATTCCAATCGACCAAACACACGCGCTCGCGAAACGTACACGTTTCTAGATTGTTCTAACGCGCAGTGAACTCAAATGTATTATTTCTAACAAGCTACCGCAATCTCAAATTGTAAATCATTCCATGAACCTTGTAGAGTCAAAGTATCTCAAATTTAATCAAATTTATATGATAGAATAATAATATTTATGTATCCACTAATTATCATTAGATTTTTCATGAAATTGTTGTTAAAATATTTTGACTTATCAAATAAGTCATAATTTGATAAGCAAATTTACAAATATGATCTTTTTTGCAAACCTCAAATGGTTAAAAATATATTTTTTTCATTAATATGTATCCACTATAAATTTACTTGAGACATAAATGCTAATAACTTGGCGTCCAATTTGCAGAAATGGCCAATCCGAATGACAACATGGATGATGCAATGATGGACCTAATCAACAGCGGCGCCAATCCAGATCCCCAAGATGATGGGAGTCAGTACTTTGCTGATTATGAAGAACTTGTGGGAGACAATCCTGATGAGGTCTATCTACAATCTAGTATATATTTATACTTGTTTGTGATGCAATGAAGAACTTTGCTGATTATGAAATTAAAATAAATGACATTTATACTAATATATTTATACTTGTTTGTGTAGCCCTCTAAATCGGCGACAACTTCTGAGAAGAGTAGAAAAGTGCGTGGCCCGAAGAAGCCGTTAGAGGGTCGGTACATTCTGTTGGAATTCGATGACGGTACAGGACAACTACTTGGGGCTAATTCTAAAAAATTTGTTGCACACTGTGGCTACCTTGTAAGGGACAGGCTCCCGGTCAGTGCTCGTGAATGGAGGCAACGGAAAGATAACCCTAATATTAGTTTTGTCTCAGATCGTGACAAGGAATTGATTTGGCAAGATATCCTTCAACATTTCACGCTCGATACACAGGATGAAGCTTTGAAGGAGAAGGTTAAAATCTGGGCTATGCAGAAGATGGCCAAACAATTTCAGGCTTGGAAAGAAGACATTATACAAGACTTTTGTTGCACAAGGCCGGACATCAGATTTCACCAACAAGGCCTACGTCAAGTTGAGGCCTTTTTGGGATGAGTTCGTAGAGTTTAAGAACTCAGAAGAGGGTCAGGCACGGATGATCAAGAATCAAGAAAATGCTAAACAAAAGCAATACCACCATCACTTGGGTTCAGGTGGCTACAGGACTGCTATTCCTAAGTGGCAAAAGCTGGAACAGGAGATTCTTGGGAGAGGGATCGAACCAGAATCAATGCACTGGCCCGAGCGCGCCAAGTATTGGTTCTTTGGTCATGGGGGAACCATAGACCTAGAGACTGGAAAGATAGTGTACGGCGAAAAGCTCGAAAGAGTAGGACAGAGAATGGCCTATGCTAGAGGATTAGTTGAATGTGGCACCTGGCAGCCAAATAGAGAAAAGGATGAGCTGACATACGCCCTGGAGACTGCTGAACACGGTGGGCGAACCAGAGGCTATGGGGAGATATCATGGGAGCATGGCTTCCCTAAAGATAGACCGACTTATAGAAGCCGCCAACGAAAGAAGGAAGAGGAAGCAGAGCGGTTGCATAGGTTGGAGGCAATGGTGATTGAGTCACGCGAAGCGGCTCGTGAAGCGATAGCGCGAGAGAAAGCGCTTGAAGAGAGAATGAACGAGGAGATCAAAAGACAAGTGCAGATTGCAGTAAGTTCTATACAAGGGCAAACTGCATCACAGCCTAGAGTCAACATTAGCCCCCCCGGTCAGTTGAAAAGTAGTTGCGCTTCCACAGAGATGCCAACTATTCAAGACGACGTGAGGCTGCACTTTCCGGTGGATGACATCACTGAGCCTCTGACAACATGTGAGCTGCACATTCCACAGGGGACTGCCACAGTTATGGTTGCTGTCGCTGTTGTAACTCCTGTCGACCCTACAAGGACACCAAGAATCCATGGGGCGATAATTCCACCTGGATATGCTAGTGTCTCGGTGGATAGAGTTGTCAAAGGCTTCAGTAATGTGCAGCTTGAGATAGAAGGAGGTGATGGAGAGAAGACTCTAGGAGAAGCAGAGAAGACTTTTATTTGTTGACGCAAGCGCTACATCATTATTCCTGGGGCATCACCTAGTAGTCTACCACCACCTCCTCGTCATGAATCTAATCCTAGGTGCGGATGAAAATTGACTATACATTTGTTCACTAAATTTATTTTGCATTCTCTTAGTTAGCGGTTTACTCATATACCTTTTATTTTCACAGGTGGTCACCGACATGTCATAGTGCTGCGGGTGATGACGAGGGAGTGCGAGACACGGCTGCATCGCCTCGATCTCCAACGCCACCACCTAGGGCTCCAACACCGCCACCTCGGGCTCCAACACCGCCACCTCAGGCTCCAACACCGCCACCTAGGGCTCCAACGCCACCTAGGGCTCCAACGCCGCCTCCTCGGGCTCCAACACCGCCACCGGCCGCCCCATCGCCTCCACACGTGGCTCCAGCACGAAAGAAGAGGCCGGCCACAAAATCAAATGTGTCGGCCGCCCCGCCGCCAAAAAAGAAAGCCTCCGAAAAGAAACAAGCTATCATTCCTAAGAAGCTGTCCTATGAGATGATTGATGCAGAAATAAATGCTTTAGTAAAATCAGATGTGGATAGTTTCTTCAAGAAACTTAAGACTGAAAGAGAAGCCAAGCGAAACCCTGAGAAGCCGTACCTCTTACTACGGCCAGACGATCTACGACAAAGGGTTGAGGCTGAAAAAAAAAGAGGCGTGAAGCTCAGAAAGAATCATCTTTATCGGACTATGATCGCACTTTAAGAAAATCCATAGAAGAAGAGAAGAAGAAAGAGAAAAGAGCACGCAAGGGTGTAGCACAGCTCGGGGAACAATCAAAGCAATCAGTGCCCCCGCTAGTCATTGGAAATGAATATGGTTCAAACATTGACGTGCTAGACCAGGAGATACCGGCAGATTTAAAATTTGAAGAGCTTGAAATTTTTTTGCGGAAACTGGTCTTAGCTTAGCCCAAATGATAGCGGGGGCACCAATTGAAAGTGCTCCACAAATTGATCATTGGCAGAAGGAATATACATATGGCAAGAGTTTATACAACCCTGCGGCCCTCAGCAAGCTTGGAACGCAAATGTACATGCTAAACAAATAGTACATGGAAGCGTGTGTCAGAAAAGCAGATGACTATATTTGTGTCCGAATTAGAAACTATCATTACTTCCGTGGTGATGATATTATTTATATTCAATTTAATGAGCTACACCAACTATGCCACATGGACGCTCTTGACAAATCTCTAATGAGTTGCTTCTGTCTGTAAGTGATTCTTCCTTTCAATAATGTCTCTGTAACTTATCATGTATATATATAACTAATTACAGAAACCCGCTATACATATGCAGAAACATGATGAGGGACCTCAGAGTTAGAAATGACAAGGAGATTGGATTTGTGGATCCAAATGTTGTATTCAAAGACCACAAGACCCCGTATGTTTTATGGAGAACTCAAACAGAGAGAAATCTACGGAGGTTCTTGATCAACCAAAAAGATAAAAGATATATACTCTTTCCCTACAACTTTAAGTAAGTGTCGTTATCGTGTGTACATTCTATTTAACTAATTAATCAAAACAATATGAAGATATATACTAATTTTGCCTACATATGCACACAAATGCAGCTTTCATTGGATACTAATTGTCATTGATCTCTCGCAATGTCAATTGGTAATCTATGACTCATTGAGAAAACCACAGGATGATTACCAAGAAATGATAGATATTATCCAAGGGTAACTCCGATCTCTATATATTAAATTCTGCTCTTTTAACTTGGTAATGGATAATTAATAATGATCGTTTTATTGCTAGGGTTTGGGCCGGGTTCGTGCAGAAACACCGTCCAGAGTTGAATGCAGCACTTTCAAAGCCCATCTTACTTCAGTGGGTTCTACGGCAGACACCGGGCAACAATTTGTGTGGCTACTATGTGTGCGAGTTTATGACGGTGTATGCCAAAAGAACTAATCTTGAGCACCTAAAAGTATATAACATGTATATATAATAAGTATGTTTCATTTATTTGTTGCTATTTAATAAATCCTATTCATACCTCTAACTTTTTTCTTTAATGTCTATTAAAGGAGATGTGGCTGAAGGAGCAGGTGTTGGATGCGGTGCGCCTAAAAGAAATTCAGGAGACAATCGCAGGATTTCTTAATGACTAAGTCCTGGATTCCGGCGGCGAGTGCTACTTCAACCCTCAGGAGCAGATGAAACCAAATAACGATGATCATTTGTACGATGCTTGAGTGGTGGAGAAAAATTGTGTTGTAAATACTTTGTCCGTGAAGCATATGTGTAAATATTTTATTATGGACCTATAGATATAATTATTTATATATATATAGTGTTTTATAGTATATTTATATGTAATCCTTTAAATTATATAAATTATATAGGTGCGTGTTCTATAAACTACCAGCAAACAATACGCATTCGAAAATAACAATAACATAATTGTAAACCCTAAATGGAAAACTAAATGAAAAGAAAAAGAAAAAAGAAAAAAGTCTTTAGTCCCGGTTGGTAGCAACAACCGGGACTAAAAGTGGAGGCCAGGTGGCACACCCTGGCGCACCTTTTAGTCCCGGTTGCTGTTACCAACCGGGACTAAAGGTGGACCTTTAGTTCCGGTCCACGGAACCGGGACTAAAGGTAGGACATTTAGTCCCGAAACCTTAGCCCCGGTTCCGTAGCCGGGACTAAAGGCACTTACGGCCCGGGGCTAAAGCCCTTCCCTGTACTAGTGTGACAATTTGATGAATATTTTTGTTGAAAACGATGGATGCCGGGTGCTATGGGAGTCGACAATATATATGAATATTTTGGTAGCAAGCTCACCGTGCACGTCCAGCATCAGGGGTACACCGTCCCTATACGCAAGTGGCCTCGAACACACGCTGTTCCTAGTGCGTCTAGTGGAGGAGCAGGCCGACGTGCCGCGGATGTCACCGCGGGATGAGTCGTGGACTATGCTTGTTGAGATCCTAATGACAGTGCCGGCAACATCATGAAGTCAACGGCATACACGGACAACAGAAGGTCGTCACTGACGGACGGGATGGTATACCTGACCGAGGCTCCGAGAAATACGCTGAGATACAGCTGCCACTGAAGGCTCTCACGCTTCCAACATCCTCTTGAGCTGACCACATCATCATGAAGCCACCATTGTTTAGTTTAAATACGGTCTCAATCTGTCCCAAATTATAAGACGTTTGACTTTTTTATATCAAGTTTGACCACTCATCTTATTCAAAATTGATTTAAATATCATTTATTTTCTCGAGGCTTGATTTATTAATAAATGTTCTTTAAGAATGACTTAAAATTTGACTACTTTTACATAAATTTTTTAAATAAGACATCCGGTCAAACATGAGGTCAAAAAGTCAAACATCTTGTAATTTAGGATGGAGGGAGTAATTAATTATGATAAATTAAAATCAATCATAAGGTTAGTTACATATTTCTGCATACATGCTGGTGTATGAGTGTTTCTGTTTGAGTGGTCATACTCTAGATTTCAACGAAATCATAGTTCTATGGAAAACGATTTGAAAACTAGTTTCAACAATTATAAAAAAGGAAAAAAAAGACATGATCCATCTTTTCTATTCCTTCGACTGACACCTGTTAACCCACAATATTTGTTAGCAATTATCTCTCCACCATACATGAATATCTACTAGAACGGGGTTATCACTGATATTTTCCACGAGTTTTGGTGATTTGTGTATTTTTCAGGGAATTGTCCAGAAAAGCCTAAAAAGAGGGATTTAAGTGCTAATCTACCATGAAACTTATCCGCGACGAAAGGATATGTCACTAGAGGGATCATAAATACTCTAGAAGACACCTGAAGCAACAGGGGGCCAGCAGCCGACAAGTGGGGCCTAGGGTTAGGGCTGGCAGCCCCCCTTCTGGAGTCTTCCTCCACCACCTTTGAGGAGCCATCTTGGCCACTTGCAACGTCAGTTTGATCCAATAGCGCATATTCATCCCACCGGGCTATAAATAAAGGGCTAGACCTCTCCTGGAGGAGGCCAGATCAAGAGATAAAGATTCAGAGCATTAGATAGAGATCCACTAGATCTAGGCTAACAATCAAGATAGAGATTAGAGAGATAGAGTAGAGGAGTAGAGATTCATTGGAGTCCCGACCTGTCGTCGCTTCCTCAGGAGCTGTATTCGTCTAGATTCGGCTCCCTCGCCCGGAGCTACGTTCTGAGGTACTTTTGTATTTACCATTCTGATTCAAGTAAGCAACTTGTTTTTATACATTTTTTTTGTTTGCCACTCAGATTATATTGAGTACTTCGATTTGCGTAGCTCCTATGTCGGAGTAGTGATTCGTAGCATAGACGTGGTGTCTGGGCTATGGTTGCTTGTAGATGTCCCCTGATCAGCCGGACAGTGGTAGCTCGCGTAGCTGACTTTATAGCTACGTTGAATCCTTTGTAGTCCACATCCTGTTGATAGAAATGTTAAGCTTGTAGATGCCTCATAGGAGATTACTCTATTTCTTCTCCTATTCGGGTTACTTGTCCGATAAGATGATAATATACAAAGTTTACCGGTTATTAGAACCAGAGTACATTAGCTATTTCCTCATTCTCAATAATTTTCTAGATTTTTTGTACCTCCCTTAGATTAAGAGTAATAGGCTAGGTCATAAATCACCTACTGTTCCTCTGGGTTCGATATTAAAACCGAGTTGATCTTGGTGAAGGGATCATCAGCATATATCTGTGCGTTTGCGGATAATCTGATTATAATTATTATATAGGATGCAGTTAATTTATACCAACAGTAGCCAAAGCCACATCCAGACGCGCCATCTAAAGTTCCATTTACGGTTGATTTTATATTTGTATGTGTCTATGATGAATCTATTGAGTAGTATCCTACTCAACATAGTAAACAACAAACAATAAGTTGTCTTGTGTTGATGAGTAGCATATGCACAATTATGTCATGAGAAATAGGGGAGAATACTTGACACACTTATGGATTGTTCCCAATATTAACATCGAGCATGGTGGACTACGTTGGACATGGTGGACTACGTCAGCCGTCACGGCTATCTCAACTTGTGCCTACCACAACTATCCAAAGGGTTGGGTGCCATCTTAGATGACCTATTGGGTAGACACCATGTCTATATTTTTTATCGATTACTAGTCTAATCATGTACGATAGCTAGAGCACCCGATGCGAGCGGAGATCCCATGCAAATGTATGACAAATATAATAAGCATACATTTGGAAGGCATAGAAGTAAATAGAGAAGATAGGATACAAAGATATAACTGACCACTAAATACTTCTCCAAAACTTGAGCGTCGCTCAACTATCCGTAACTCTTAACTAGAACTAATCGACTACATTGGAGAGTCTAGCCCTAATCCTCCTTGTGCACCCTGATCTATGAATGAGAGATATGAATTATGGTTTTAGGGATTTTCTCAACCAAGGAGCTAGGGGCCTACAAATATATGCTGATGGGATGAACAAGAGCTCTTGTTTTACATCGATTTTGATCAATGGTGAATATGCAAACCCTAAGGTGGTCGAGAAACCAACTTAGAAGCGGGCCGTGGAGTGGATCGCCGGTGTAGCCAACCTAGGGCTTGTTGACACTTCTTAACAAGACTATCAGAGGACAGAGGTTAACTACTATCCTAGTAGTGGTACTACAAGCGTAGGGTCAGTAGTTCTTAGCTACACCTAAGGTGAGGCTAGAGTTGGCGAGTCTACTAATGCCTAGTGGGGTTGTCAATCCCGACACTAATAGGCCCAACAGGAGTGATTGCAATCTACCTAAGTTGAATGGGATCTGCAAGCTTATAGAACTATCATGTGTAGCACTTCGCCTCGTGAGTAACTAGGTGTCAATTTCTAATTTCCCTTAGGAAGGCTATGGAGGTGTGGTCGAGTTGGGTAAGAATGGATGATCGGAGTTAGGAATGGTATGAAATGGGTTGGCTAGCAAGAACGAATGGATGTGTAATTAATATGTGGAAAAGAGAATAAAATAAAAGATAACCAAACTAATCTACCAACTAACCTAAGGGCGTTAAGAAATAAATAAGAGTGGTAGTAGTTTTAGGGAACTCAGTAAAAGGATAGTACTAGTTATTCAAGTCAGCTGAAGAGGCGTACCCGTCTTGAACTCACCGTATGGTTGATCAGACATGAAGCACCCCGAGCCTTACATTTTAAGAACTATACCGAACGTGGGGGAATACGTAGGCAATCAGGGCTGTCACCACCTGGTGCTACCCTAGCTATCCGTGGGTCTAGGCGTATCTGAAGGTAAGCCCATAGCCTAAGCACCGCGCTTAATCTATATTCCTACTATCCTTACCCGAGCCTTAGAGTAAAGACACCCTAACCAGATGATAGAGCATTTCCTTAGCTTGAACAACTAACACTAAACTAACCAAGCTATCTATCCTAACATAATCTAGCACCAAAGCTCACTAATGATATGATCACTATAAACTATGTACTTGAAAGGTAAACAATCAATATAGTACTCAAATACTAAAAGTAAATGATAAATAATAAATGAGTACTAAGATAGATAAGATATAATACCAGAGTGGAGAGGAGGAGGACTCTTCCCGTGTCCAAGCTGAGCTATGCCTGGCTACTCTTCCCGCTTACAACTCCGAGCTACTAGAGCTAGGCTAAGATGCGGGTAGAGAGGCTATGGAGCTAAGCTAGGCTACGTAAGCAAGGGAGATACTACACTAACACTTGCTCTAAGCTTGAGCTCTTCTTGTGTTCTCTTCTTTTCTCCCTTCCCTGAAACAGGTGCCGAGGGGCTCCTTTTATAGGCCAGGAAGTCGTTTGGAGGAAGGAGCTCGTAGGGGAGTGAAGACGAGTGGCGGGCACCAGAATGGGGTGGCGGGTGTCACTCCCCCCTGGCACGCACTAGGGATTTAACGTCGGGCGCCACGCCTGAGTAACTGCCTTAGCTTCCAACGGTCTATATGAGTGTCACACCCATATTTTAAGGACAAAATAGGATGCATAAAAGACTCATATGTGCCCCAGAAACAGTCGCACACATAAGTAGACAAATCACAAAAGTACCATTGCAGCGGAATATAAAATATCACATAGTCTCGTACAAAAATGATAGCATAAAGTAAACAACGCTCTCGACGGAAGCTCCACACAGGGACACTGTTGACTGGTTGACTCAAAACCTAGTACTCATAACGGTAGTCCTCATTCCAGTCATCTTCATTATCATATCCTGAGGTGTTGGGAAATTGCAAGAGTGAGCACATATCGTACTCAACAAGTATAACCAGGGGTTCATGAGGCTCAAATAGCTGACACTGGTTTGACTGCATTTAGCTTTTAACAGTGGATAGCATATTCTCAATTAAATAGCAAATGTCAAGGTAGCATAAATAATCCATTAATCACATGATCAAATGTAAGCATAATTAATTCATAGCATAAACGATAATCAAATGAACATAACAACTTAATAAGCTCATCGTCGGCGCAGCAAGAACCCCCAAGGCCGCTCATAACTGTGAGCACGACTAGTATACCAGTTTTACACTCTACAGAGGTTGTACATCTTTACCCATGAGTCATGATTTACCTTTTTGCCCGAGGTAGCTAATCTCTTAACCCCCTTCCTAGGGAGGTCGGCAGGGATCACTATGAAGCCTTTCAAAAGTTCGTCTAACATGTTAGGGCCGCAAGGTTTCCTTTGCGCGCAGATATAGATACCCCCCTTCCGAATGGCACAATGACGCGCAGCCTATACACATAGGGACAGGGGCTCGCACTATACCAAAAACGGTTCAGCCCCTCCGCCCTTTCGGGTAACCTCTAACAAGCTAGAAAAGGGCTTCATACTGAGCTAAAGCCAGAGCCATTATAGCCCTCATGGTTGCACTGTTGTCCCGGTGATCACTTACAGACAATATCTCATACAGTTATTTGTCATTCTTTTATGTTCATTGCGTAGCTATTAATCATCTTACAAGATCATGGATTATATCAAGCACTAGCACACCTACAACAAATGCATATCAAGTAGGTAGCAAGGAATCCAGGTAACAATCATATATGATTTTGCTAAGGTCGACAAGGTGATAGCATGCATATGAGATATATGTGTATTTATAAGTGAATAGGTAACAAAGATGATCCCAAGTTATACTTGCCTTGCTCAAAGCTCTCCTGAGCCTGCTGGTCCTCAAAAGCTTGGTCTTGGTCACCAACGTACGGCTCACCGTCTATTCCCAAACATCAATCAACAACACGCAATCCAATGTAGACAATCATACACAAAGCAAACAAGATATAATTAGAACATTACACCAACAGTGGTAAAACAAATATAAAAGTTTATGAAAATATTCTACGCAGCGCTACGATCACACAAACGTAAAGTTCACGAAAATCAGAATTAAAACATGAAAGATATGAATTTTCTAAGATTTCCTATAGAGAAATAATTAATTAAATGCTACTGCAGAATTAAAAAGTTTCAAAACAGTAAACTAATACTTCTAACATGTAGAGTTCGAGAATACGAATCTAACAAAATTTGAATAGACAAAAACAGAGTTAAAATGAATATTTTATAAGCAATTTATGTTCAGTGGCAAACCTGTAAATAACGGAAAACAAAATTTGAACTGAGCCGATTGGAATACACTTTCGCAATTGGGAAAACGTATTTTTCTCAGGGCGCCTAGGGACTGCGGGTTAAATGTGAAATCTTCCAGTGACTCTTAATTAAAAAGGCCACCGAAGGGGTATCTTCTTTTGGAGGCCGTTGGATCTTGATCTGACGGTCCAGAAAGCAACTGGGGGGCCAGGCGGCGGTCCGGCCAGCAGGGGGGTGCTCCGGCGCGGTGGCGCCATGGCCGGAGCACCTGAGCTCGCCGGCGTCCGCTGGCTTCTCGTTTCCGAGCACCGTTTCAAGAAAGAAAAACACCAGCGGGACGAGGAGCTCACCGCGAACTCAAGGAGGTGCTTTGCTGGGGCCGAAGAATGACGGGAGGAGCTCGCGGCGCGCGGCAACGCGCTCGGCTTGCGGCGAGATCCCGACTAGGCGGCTGCTGCACCTAGGGCATGCTTTTGCGTCGCGATTGGAAGGGAACGGATTGCGGCCGAGGCTTGAGGCCTTTAAACAGGTTTGTTTCCACGGAAAAGGCAAGGAATCACGGGATTCGGGTTTGAAACGGGGAGGAAAGTCCCCCTGCTTGCGTCCCGGCGGAGGAAGAAGAAGGAAGGTGAGGGAGAGGAGGCTGACTCGCGGGGCCCTGTTGGCGGTGAGAGGAGGGAGGGGTTGGTGGGGCGCGCCGCTGCTGCTGGGCCGGCCCGCGCTTTGGGCCGCAGTGGGGAGGAGGGGACGCTGGGCTGCGGGGGTGGGCAGGCAGGCCAGGGAGGGAGTGGCCTCGGCCAGACCAAGGGGTGGTTTCCCCTTTTTTTTTTCCAAAACATTTTCCAAAGCAAATTTTGAACAAAAACAAAAGATAAAAAAACAGAAAACACACAACACAAAATAAATGCTATTTCCAGCATGAATGCAAAAGCATGTTGCTACCCTTATGATAAATTTTATGCTCCATAAAATTATTTATTTGCTAGATTCAAATGCTCACAAAAATACTTAAATAAATCAAATTAAATCCTATTAATTCAAAATCAAATTTTGGGTGTTACAATGAGCTCCCAACGTCGGTTTTAGGCAGGACACGTGTCGGAGTAACGTTTTGTCACATGTTGGAAAACCATAATCCAAGTGACATCATCTTCTGGTCGGTTTCCAGTTGGGTCCAATTCACTCTTTTGCTATTATTTCCTGCATTCAAGTAAATTTCTATGTACATGTGGAACTAGGTAAGTAATAAGCAAAATATGCACATGATCATGTTGATTGACATGGTTTTGGATGAAACGTTGATATGGTCAAAACGGGTGTTAAGGACCATCAACCAGGCTCAGTTCAGCCAACCCACTATAATGGCCGATGAGGCCCTCCTTTGGTAGGTCACCTTCTTATATCTTCTAGAATCTTCTCAAGTTGGTGCCATGGTGGAATATGCTTTATAGCCCGATGTCCTTAAGATGCTTTCTAGAGTCCTCACCAAAACTGCAGAAGTCTATCATTTGAACCCCTATTCCATGTAGGTAATTCCTTTTATGTCTTGTTCCATGTTTGGTTGATGGGATATAATTGTAGTTAAGGACCATTAACAAGCTCCCCAAAGCTTAACCTTTGTTAGTCCCTTAGCAAAGCTAAACTCAGCAAAAAAATGGATTAGGAGTTGCTTCAATGGTTTCACACCTCAAAAGTACACATGAGTTCATAAAAGAATTCTTCTCTAGATTAGAATAAACCAATCAGACTTTTAAACTTATACATATTACCTTCAACCTTGGGGAATGTAGCCTTTACTCGGGTCATGAGCAATTGAAAGACAGAATGGTGAAGTCAAGCACTTTGTCTCAAGGTATTTGTTCCACCATTGTTCTTGAGTTTTTGTAGGTTTTCAAACTAAAACTCAGAGATTCCGTTGTATGACTCTCTTAAGTCTCTCAATATGTGGTATTTTTTTATCTTCACCAAGGCAATAAGGATATTATGCCTTTTTCTATTCCTATCACTAAGGCTTATAAGGAGTTCATAGGTTGGGAGAGAGCTACGACATACTTGTAATGCACATATTGTAAAGTCAAACAATGGACCCCAAAAGAGTTGAATCATACAATCAAATCACGATGTGCATGTGTGTGGAATATATCATGGCTAAAAGTTTGCTCCTAAGAACGTATCTCCCTTTTATAATTTGAATATACTTGCTAGAGAATAGGGGCTATCTTATTCATCTTTATCTCTCTTTATGGTAGGCATCTTAGTACCCATTCTTTTTAGATATCTCAAACACTTGTCCATCTTTTTTTCAACTCTAATTTTTTATCTTTTTTGAATAACTTTAGCATAGACCCATGTCCCCATTTTGCAACAAAACTTTTGAGAGATAGCAACAAGAACTTGGAGCATTTAATTGGAGGTGAAAACATATCAAATATATTATTGGTGTCCACTTCTAGAGCAGAATATTTTTGGATGGATCTAAATGGAAAGCATGTTTTTGCGCCTACCCTTAATATAGGAGTAGTGCATATGTGGGTGGTGTGCACATGATCTTGACTTTAAGAGCATGACAAACTTCTTATAAGGGTGAATAAATCTTGACAAGACTCAATGCAAAAGCAAGCAACATATATCTAGAAGTTTACCTAGCCTAAATAACATGTATGGCTCTAGTGGGAATTAAGCTTAGTCATACAGGTACTCATCATGTAGCATCTTTGTGTTTTTAAAAAGTAAATCTCAAGAAGTCAAATATCACTCATAACACGATAAACAGTAGCTCAGACCTTCTCATATCAAGTCTACCAATTACCTAGACCTAGATCAAGCATTCGCTAATAACGAGTCCACCCATTTGTTTGTTTTTTAAAAAGTAAATATTGTTCTTACTAATGTTCTTTGATTCATAGAAGGAATTAGCCTTCTCGGTGATATCAACCAGATCATGACATAGTTGATAAGAAAAGGAGATGTGGTGCTAAGGTTGAAGGGTTCAGGTCTTTGTGATATGAAGCCGCATCAGTATTTCGCTATCCACCAAATTGAGAGTTATTTTGAACCTAATTGAGTATTGGAAACCCTTACCCCATCCCTCGGTGATCTGATGGTTTCCTCTCTGGTGGAGAAAGCCCGTGGTGGGCCGCTCTAGTGGAGAAGGCAAATTACATGCTGGAGAAGGCCATGAGGCAGAGTATAATGCACAAGAGAGAAATCTGCGGGAGAGATGTAAGGGTGAGCACATATAAACAACATATTGAAAGAGCATATGATTTCAAATGAAAAAATCATGAACATAAAAGTTGTACAACTCATCAAGATCTATAACTTTTATTTTGGTCATATTTCCATGTGACTTTGTTTGAACAATTTAAAATTTGAATTTAAAGAAATGACAACTTCAAACAACATTTAGAAACACAAAATGATTTGAACTGAAAAAGTCATGAAAAATGAAGTTATAGTACTCATCAAGACCTACCACTTCTATTTTGAAAATTTCTTCATCCTACCAAGGGTTAGGACACATTGTTCAGAAATTGACATATCTCCCATATAGTTCCATAAACTATGTGAGAGATTGAAGAATATGTAAGAGTAAATTATTTTAACTGGAAAAGTTGTAAACAACAAAGATGTAGAACTCATTTAGATCAACAACTTTAGTTTTGGTCATTTCTTCATCCTAATCTAATTTCATAATTTGAAATAGGAATGTCGGAATATGAGCATTTTTTGTAAAAAAAAATAGGACAACAAATGGTTGCAACTGAAAAATTCATCAACTTCCAAGTTGCAGAGCTCATCTCGATGTAAAAAATTTGTTTAATTTAGTCATTTCTATATCCCACTTTTTTAAAACAATTCAAAAGTTAAATTCTAAACAATAAGAACCATGGGAGACGAGAAATGATCTCTGATGTTTAGGCATCGTCATAGAGGTACCACCTCACCATCATAGATTTTGTATGCAATGACAATTTCAAAAGCCATCCTCAGGAAACCGTCATGTTCCTAGAGAATTCTTGTAGTGCATGATGATGTTTACTAAGTGATCGCTTGTTATTTTATGGTCGACAACTATATGATGGTGTTTTCTAAACAATGGTGGACAAAACGCTTACAATGTTTTCACCGAGAAGAGCATTGTGTTACACGTACGTGACTTCATTCACACATACATGTCGATATTTACTATAAGTCATGGCTTGTTATTTTATGGTCGACAACTATATGATGGTGTTTTCTATTTAATAGTGGACAAAATGCTTACATTGTTTTCACTGAGAACAGCCAAGCTACTATACAAATGTCATTGTGTATATATACACACATATACATTGAGCACGTATCATCACAATAGGCCACAGCGTTCTTCTTCTTCTCTCCCGAGGTTGTCATGTATTTCTTTGTTAATTATTGCTTTCAAAATTTTTCCTTTTCATAATTTAGTAGACTGTTTGCTGCTTGGTTGGTATTGGTGCAATCGGTTAAGACACTAGTTTAGTATGAAAGTACGATGTCTATCGCAATATCAAGTTTATTCATGTCAAAGATGATAGTTCGAGACACATGCTATCCTTCTATTGATTATGTCATTTTTGCTTGATTATTGATTCTTATTGATATTATAACAGTTTTGAAATAGGGAAAAGACAAGGATAGTAGGTGATCATGGCTGCTCCTGCCCCTTATACCAAGACAGAGTGGCCAGAGCTGGAAGGAGAGGACCTTCGTGATGCACAGTCAACAGCGTCCGGATGTGAGTATTTCTCGTCATCGGTTTGACAGAAAATGCACCTCCAAACACTGCAGGTGGTGTACGTGTTATTATCAACATCGGGATAGATGAAAACGGTCCATGGATTCGTAACCCACCGCCTCCACGTATTGGCTAGGTTGCCTAGCAAAGGCTACCTTTATACTTTTTTATGCCTTGATATATCAAAGGCAGACGTCACTTGAATAAGGCGACCGAGTGTGCCATCTGAAGTTCCTTTTACGTTTGATTTTATATTTTGTACATGTCTATGATGAATCTATTGAGTATTATCCTACTCAACATAGTAAACAACAAACAATAAGTTGTCTTGTGTTGATGAGTAGCATATGCGCAATTATGTCATGAGAAATTGGGGTGCAATACTTTGACACAATTATGGATTGTCCCCAACATTAGCATCGAGCATTCCGGACATGGATTAATGCTGCCGCAGCTTTTCATTTCTAAAATCTGATTGATAAAAAATAATAACCAACATGCGTATTATATATATGAAGCTCTAGTAATAATGGTTAACACCAAAATTTGGTAATTTTAGTGCCAACAGAGTCTACTTAAGGAAGCCGACAAATTGATGCACTACTGGAAACAGCAACACTACCGAAGGCTTTTCGCTTTGCCGAGGGCCGGATCTCGGGCACTCGGCAAAGGAAATCTTTGACGAGGGCCGGCCCTCGGTAAAGAGGGACCCTCGGCAAAGAAAGGCCCTCGGCCAAGGCCCATCTTTGCCGAGGGCCGGGCCCTCGGCAAATACTGTGCTCTCGGCGGCGTGGGCCCAGGCTAACGGCGGCTCTCGGCGTTAGGCTTTGCCGAGGGCCCGGCGTTAAGCCCTCGGCAAAGCTCTGCCGGAGGCCCACCTTTGCTGAGGGCCCACCTGCCTGCCCTCGGCAATGCCCCTCTTTGCCGACGTTCTGGCGTGGGCCCTCGGCTAAGATTTATTTTTTTGTTTTTTTTATCCATTTTTTGTGTGGCACACCTACACTATTTTAAACTACATGTCAAAGTTTGGTTCATTTTGAAATAACTTTGGTATATTTCTTGGATTTCTTGAATCAGTTGAATTTCTCGACAAATTTCAAATTTGAAGTGATCACATGTGAGATGTCTGGGTTTTGTGCACTGGACGTTACCACAGACTCGGATTTTTTTTGAAATTTTTATCATAGCCTCCACATGTGATAGCATGATATGTCAAGTTTCGTGATTTTCTGACTTTGTTTGCGTTTTATATAATTAAAAAACTATTTTCCCGCAACATGGTCGACATGTTTCGAGGGGTAAACGTTATATATTTCACGTGCCCTTCTGGATACGGTCTGGAAATGCACTAACCATTATGAATATCAAGATTGAAATTAATTAATATTATTTAATGCACCTGTACATCAAATTTGAAATTTGTTGAGAAAATCAAGAAATTCAAAAAATCTAGGAAATATAGCAAAATTATTTCAAAATGAACCAAACTTTGGCATCTAGTTTAAAATAGTGTATGTGTGCCACACAAAAAAATTGGACTAAAAAACTTTGCCGAGGGTCTTGATATAGCCCTCAACAAAGAAATTAGAACACTTAAATTTAAATACTTTGCCGAGGGCCCTAAATCTAGGCCCTCAGCAAAGAAATTAATTAAGAAAAATAAAAAATCTTTGCCGAGGGCCCTAGATCTAGGACCTCGGCAAAGAACGCCAACAAATTAAACTGCCCGAGCGGGCGCTGGGGGTCATTTCACCCGCCAGCGCCCGCTCACCAAAAGCTGCCGCCGCCGCCGCCGTTGCTCGCCGGACGCCGCCTCACCGCCCCGTGCTCGCGCCCGCCCCGTGCAGGCCCGCCATTCGCGCTCGCCGCCCCTCCGAGCCCTGCCGCCGCCGGCAAGCAGCACCACCGCCCGCTCGCCCTCACCACCACCACCGTCGGGCACCAGCAGCACCGCTCGCCCGCCACCACCGCCGGTGCACCCCGGCTTCATCCTCGCCACCACCGGCCACCACCGGTAAGCACTCCCCCCTTCTCTGTTTTAGTTAGGATAGTTTAGTTAGGATTTTTAGTTAGGAATTTTAGTTAGGATTTTTAGTTAGGATTTTTAGTTAGAAACTTTAGTTAGGATTGTTTAGTTAGGATTTTTTAGTTAGGAATTTTAGTTATAAACTTTAGTTAGGATTTTTAGTTAGGAACTTTAGTAATAAATTGTGGTTAGAAACTTTAGTTAGTGGTTCTAGTAGTAGTAGTAGTAGTTAGTTAGTTAGAAATTTTAGTTAGTAGAGGAGGAGTAGTAAGAGTAGTTGTAGGAGTAGAAGAGAAGTAGGAGTAAGTAGGAGGAGTAGTATTAGGAGTAGACAAGGAGTAGTTGTAAGATTAGTAGAGTAGTAGTAATAGTAAGAGTAGTAGAGGAGGACGAGTATGCCGATGCGTGGGCCGCGATCATGGCTAGGTGGTTACGCAGGACTACCTAGACAGGCACGAGTCGGGCACTGCATCTGCAAAGACCAGCTGCTACTCACCACCAAGGCAGCAAGGCCTCCCCGGCTTCAAAAAATCATATGTAAGTGATTTGTCTTCTATCTAGTTTCTCGTAGGAGGCTGCGCACCCGGACGAGGAGGTGTCCATGTTCACGGCTTGGGCTGCGTCTCACCACACTGCAGGCCAACGTGTACCTGGGACGCAGCTGCCCCTCGCGAGGCGTACTCCAAGCCCAACGTGTACGCTAAGATCCACGAGTACACGTCGGCGGTATAGGAGCGGCACGGGCTAGAGTACGATGTCTGCACCGAGCCACTAGATGCCGAGGTCATCATGAGGCTCGGTGGCGGCAGGAAGCACGACCGGACCTAGATCGCAAACGCCGCCATCGACCCCAACGCCACCCCCACTCTCAGCCAGCTCAGAGCACAGAGCACGAGCTCCAGCCAGCCCATCCGCGCACGGCCGACTCCGACAGTGAGCATGTTAGCTACGCTCCAGGTAATTCTAGGTTCACTCATAGTAAATTAATATTCTCGCAACTAAGTTATATTTGCATTACTGAAACATTGGAGTGTAATCTTGCATGCCGACAACGCCCAGAAGATGGAGCAGATCACGCCCCTCACTGCTCGGCTGGAGGCTGAGTGTCTCGCGCGAGAGGCCCAGGACCAGAGGATGGCCGAGATGATGTGGGTCCTGGTCGCTCTAGGCAGCATATAGGTGTGGACGTCACGATGTCAGCTCCAGCACCTCAGCTGCCGCCGCCGTTGTTTAGTTCTCCTATAAGTGTCAAAGTTAACTTCTTTGTAGTCCAGGAATAATTACTGCAATCTCACATAAAAATCTAACTGTTTGTGCAGCCTGAGTCGACGACGGGTTCCAATAACCCGCCTCGTACGTCACCGGATCCTCGAGCCTTTGACACACCACCCTCGACGCAGGGGAGGATTGTGAGTTCACACACGGTGCCTACGTGTCGGCGATTTGGAACTTTGGTAGGATTTGGTGAACTTGTGGACATGTGGATGTATATACATGATGTTTGTGATATATATATATATATGATGTTTTTGAGATGTATGTGCTTGTTGTGCTCTTTGTGGAGCCTTTATGTATATAAATCTGTCTTTTGTCTGGATGGAAATGAAGAAACAAAAAAATATTTTAAAATTTTTCTGGTCTTTCGAGGGCCTTGACCATAGCCCTCGACAAAGAAAAATACAAAAACAATAAAAAAACTGGTGTTTGCGGAGGGCCTTGACCATAGCCCAAGACAAAGAATTTCTCACAAAAAATAAAAAAAAAGAGTCTTTGCCGAGGGCTTGTCGGGGAGCCCTGGGCAAGGTAATTATCAAAAAAATTAAAAAATCTTTGTCGAGGGCCTAGGAGCCCTCTGCAAAGAAATTAGCAAAATAAAAAAATTTAAAAATTCTTTGTCGAGGGCCGGCCGTTGGGCCCTCGGCAAAGACGCCATCAGGTGCAGCCCGTGGCCTAACGGCTACTTTTTTTTTTGCCGACGGCCGGCGTCAACCCTCGGCAAAATCTTTACCAAGTGTCCGACACATGGCCCTCGGCCCTTTGCCGACGGAAAATTTCCCGAGGGCTCTTTGCCGAAGGCAGACCTCGGCAAAGCCTTTGCCGAGGACCATATAGCCTTTGCCGAAGGCCTGCGGCCCTCGGCAAAGATCCTGTCTACAGTAGTGTGTCATAGAGGTACAACCTCACCATCATAGATTTTGTATGCGATGACAATTTCAAAAGCCATTATCAGGAAACCGTCATGTACCAAGAGAATTCTTGTGGTGCATGATGATATTTACTAAGTGATCGCTTGTTATTTTATGGTCGACAACTATATGTTGGTGTTTTCTGATTAACGGTGGACAAAATGCTTATATTGTTTTCACTGAGAACAGCCAAGCTACTATACAAATGTCATTGTGTATATATACACACATATACATTGAGCACGTATCATCACAATAGGCTACAACGTTCTTCTTCTTCTCCTGAGGTTGTCATGTATTTCTTTGTTAATTATTGCTTTCAAAATTTTTCCTTTTCATAATTTAGTAGACTGTTTGCTGCTTGGTTGGTATTGGTGCAATCGGTTAAGACACTAGTTTAGTATGAAAGTACGATGTCTATCGCAATATTCATGTGAAAGATGATAGTTCGAGACACATGCTATCCTTCTATTGATTATGTCATTTTTGCTTGATTATTGATTCTTATTGATATTATAACAGTTTTGAAATAGGGAAAAGACAAGGATAGTACGTGATCATGGCTGCCCCTGCCCCTTATACCAAGACAGAGTGGCCCGAGCTGGAAGGAGAGGACCTTCGTGATGCACTAGTCACTATCAGTCAACAGCGTCCGGATGTAACAGGAGTATTTCTCATCATCGGTTTAATGGAAAATGCACCTCCAAACACTGCAGGTGGTGTACGTGTTATTATCAACATCGGGATAGATGAAAACGGTCCATGGATTCGTAACCCACCGCCTCCGCGTATTGGCTAGGTTGCCTAGCAAAGGCTACCTTTATACTTTTTTATGCCTTGATATATCAAAGGCAGACGTCACTTGAATAAGGCGACCGAGTGTGCCATCTGAAGTTCCTTTTACGTTTGATTTTATATTTTGTACATGTCTATGATGAATCTATTGAGTATTATCCTACTCAACATAGTAAACAACAAACAATAAGTTGTGTTGTGTTGATGAGTAGCATATGCGCAATTATGTCATGAGAAATTGGGGCGCAATACTTTGACACACTTATTTATAGATTGTCCCCAACATTAGCATCGAGCATTCCGGACATGGATTAATGCTGCCGCAGCTTTTCATTTCTAAAATCTGATTGATAAAAAATAATAACCAACATGCGTATTATATATATGAAGCTCTAGTAATAATGGTTAACACCAAAATTTGGTAATTTTAGTGCCAACAGAGTCTACTTAAGGAAGCCGACAAATTGATGCACTACTAGAAACAGCAACACTACCGAGGGCTTTTCGCTTTGCCGAGTGCCGGATCTCGGGCACTCGGCAAAGGCAATCTTTGCCGAGGGCCGGCCCTCGGTAAAGAGGGACCCTCGGCAAAGAAAGACCCTCGGCTTAGGCCCATCTTTGCCGAGGGCCGGGCCCTCGGCAAAGACTGTGCTCTCGGCGGCGTGGGCCCAGGCTAACGGCGGCTCTCGGCGTTAGGCTTTGCCGAGGGCCCGGCGTTAAGCCCTGGGCAAAGCTCTGCCGGAGGCCCACCTTTGCTGAGGGCCCACCTACCTGCCCTCGGCAATGCCCCTCTTTGCCGAGGTTCTGGCGTGGGCCCTCGGCTAAGATTTACTTTTTTTGTTTTTTTTATCTATTTTTTGTGTGGCACACCTACACTATTTTAAACTACATGTCAAAGTTTGGTTCATTTTGAAATAACTTTGTTATATTTTTTGGATTTCTTGAATTAGTTGAATTTCTCGACAAATTCCAAATTTGAAGTGATCACATGTGAGATGTCTGGGTTTTGTGCACTGGACGTTACCACAGACTCGGATTTTTTTGAAATTTTTATCATAGCCTCCACATGTGATATCATGATTTGTCGTCAAGTTTCGTGATTTTCTGACTTTGTTTGCGTTTTATATAATTAAAAAACTATTTTCCCGCAACTTGGTCGACATGTTTCGAGGGGTAAACGTTCGATATTTCATGTCGCCTTCTGGATCATACAGCCTGGAAATGCACTAACCATTATGAATATCAAGATTGAAATTAATTAATATTATTTAATGCACCTGTACATCAAATTTGAAATTTGTTGAGAAAATCAAGAAATTCAAAAAATCTAAGAAATATAGCAAAATTATTTCAAAATGAAACAAACTTTGACATCTAGTTTAAAATAGTGTATGTGTGCCACACAAAAAAATTGGACTAAAAAACTTTGCCGAGGGCCTTGATATAGCCCTCGACAAAGAAATTAGAATAGTTAAATTTAAATTCTTTGCCAAGGTCCTGGTTCTCAGCCCTTGGCAAAGAGTTCCCACGTGGCCGGCCTACCATGGAAACCAGATAAAATATTTGAAAAAAAAATTAATACTTTGCCGAGGGCCCTAAATCTAGGCGCTTGGCAAAGAAATTAATTAAGAAAAATAAAAAATCTTTGCCGAGGGCCCTGGATCTAAGCCCTCGGCAAAGAACGCCAACAAATTAAACTGCCCGAGCGGGCGCTGGGGTCATTTCACCCGCCAGCGCCCGCTCGCCCAAAGCCGCCGCCGTCGTCGCTCGCCGGACGCCACCTCACCGCCCCGCGCTCGCGCCCGCCCTGCGCAGGCCCGCCACTCGCGCTCGTCGCCTCTCCGAGCCCCGCCGCCGCCGGCAAGCAGCACCACCGCCCGCTCGCCCTCACCACCACCACCGTCGGGCACCAGCAGCACCGCTCGCCCGCCACCACCGCCGGTGTGCCCTGGCTTCGTCCTCACCACCACCTGCCACCACCGGTAAGCACTCCCCCCTTCTCTGTTTTAGTTTGGATAGTTTAGTTAGGATTTTTAGTTAGGAATTTTAGTTATGAACTTTAGTTAGGATTTTTAGATAGGATTTTAAGTTAGAAACTTTAGTTAGGATTGTTTAGTTAGGATTTTTTAGTTAGGAATTTTAGTTATAAACTTTAGTTAGGATTTTTAGTTAGGAACTTTAGTTATAAATTGTGGTTAGAAACTTTAGTTAGTGGTTCTAGTAGTAGTAGTAGTTAGTATAGTTAGTTAGTTAGTTAGAAATTTTAGTTAGTAGAGGAGGAGTAGTAAGAGTAGTTGTAGGAGTAGAAGAGAAGTAGGAGTTAGTAGGAGGAGTAGTAGTAGGAGTAGACAAGGAGTAGTTGTAAGATTAGTAGAGTAGTAGTAATAGTAGGAGTAGTAGAGGAGGAGTAGTATGCCGATGCCTGGGCCGCGATCATGGCTTGGTGGTCACGCAGGACTACCTAGACAGGCACGAGTCTCAACAAGCACTGCATCTGCAAAGACCAGCTGCTACTCACCACCAAGGCAGCAAGAGCCTCCCCGGCTTCAAAAAATCATATGTAAGTGATTTGTCTTCTATCTAGTTTCGCGTTTAACGCTTGCTTGATTGCTCACCCTCTGTCACTTTTCTTGTAGGAGGCTACGCACCCGGACGAGGAGGTGTCCATGTTCACGGCTTGGGCTGCGTCTCACCACACTGCAGGCCAACGTACCCGGGACGCAGCTGCCCCTCGCGAGGCATACACCAACCCCAACGTGTACGCTAAGGTCCACGAGTACACGTCGGCGGTACGGGAGCGGCATGGGCCAGAGTACAATGTCCGCACCGAGCCACTAGATGCCGAGGCCATCATGAGGCTCGGTGGCGGCAGGAAGCACGGCCGAGCCTAGATCGCAAACACCGCCATCGACCCCAACACCACCCCCACTCTTAGCCAGCTGTTGGGTATTTTAAACGCAAATAGAAAAATCCGCAAGCACACGGATACCGATGTAGCTTTCACCCGGGAGTATTCCAGAGTGTACTAATTAAGATCCAAAATCGCCCAAGGATAACTATATAATTATTTTTGGTGGGAAGAGAGGAAGTTTCCTGAGAGTTCTCTAATTGATCTAAGAATCAAGAATTACTTCAAGATTATCTATTTCGGGGCATCACAGCACTAACCACAGAAAGAGATGAGAAGGGGGCTAGGAATGTCTGACTACGGTCCAACAAACACCGATCTGAACATGGTGGAATACGTCGACCGTTAGGGCTGTCACTACCCTAGGGCTACCACAACAATCCGCAGGATTGGGTGCAATTCTAGGTAATTGCAAGATTAAACACAACGTCTAATCTATTAATTACTACTCTAGCGTTATAAAGACTAGAGCACTTGATGCAAGCAGGAATCCAATAAATAACTTGAATGTAAATAAAAGTAATTAAAGAACTCAGGAATTATGAATTGAAGAACTTGGAGAACGATGAAGAACGAACCAGTTGCTGCAAAAGTATAATGTTGAGGAAGATCCGACAGACCCGGCTCCTCCTCCGCTCTCCTCTTCTCTCTCCCTATTTTCTAGATTACAACTAGAACTAACTAGAACTTGAACTAGAACTAGAAGAACTAGAACTAGAACTAGATGAACTAGAACTAGATGAACTAGAGGTAGAACTAGAAGAACTAGAGGGATCCTCTCTACTTGGATGAAGAATTGAAACCCTAGCTTTGATTCTGTAGAAGAGGGGCCTTGCTTATATAGTCTTTTCAGATGAATCTGGCCCGTTGGATCAAACCGACTTTGATTAAACGGTTATCCTTGATCCTTTAGGTCGGTGGAGCAATATCCCCAAAGAGAGTCCAGATTAGACTCTATGTGAGGGCGGGCTCCCTCAGGAGTAGGGCGGGCGCCCTGTCCCTGTTCCCTCTCGGCTTCCGCTTTGTTCCCGTGGCTTCTAGAGTCTTCTAGATGATAGAAAATTGCGCGGCACGTTAATATCTCTATGTAAACCCGACGTGTGGGCCTTTCTTTCGTATTTCCTAATAACCCCCTGCACAAATAGACAAACACCAAAACTCATAGAATTCTGTCAAATGAAACCTTAAGTCTAGGTGTTGGTTGCATTTGGATCATTTTCTATGATTAGTTGATGGTTAAATGTGAGCATTAAGGACCGTCAACAAGCTCCCCCAAGCTTAACCTTTGCTCGTCCTGAGCAAAGATGAACTCAAGAGTTTTCTGCAGTGGTTTCATGCCTTAAAGATATACATGCATTCAAACAAGATCTCATCTCTGGGTTAGGGTAAACTGTTAAGATTTAAACTTACTCATATTACCTTCCACCATGGGGCTTGCAACCGTCACATGTGTCTTGAGTAGTTAAAAGATAGAACGGTCTAGTCAAGCACCATGTCTCTTGTTCTTCGATTAACTATAGCTCTGGAGTTTTTGCAGATTTTATAATAAAACTCAGAGATTCCTTGTATGACTCTCTCTAGTCTCTCTTTTGTGGTATTTTTGGATCCTTACCAAGGCAGTAATGGTGTATGCCTTCTCTCAAAGTATGTAGTATTTGTGGTATGAAGCATAGTGACATTACCTTGTCTCACCCTACTCTAATAAGGCTTTTGATATGTGGAGCTCATAGGTGGAAGACAGCTAATATATACTTACAAGACATTTATTGCATAGTCAAACCATGGATCCAGAGCAACAAGTCAATAAGTCAAATTAAGATGTGCATGTGTGGCGAATGAATAGTGTATGGTGATGATGGTGATAATAATGGTGAAAGTCTAATTCTACTTGTGCTCTTTTGAGGGATACATACCTTTCTTGCTCTTTTGAAACTTTTTTAGGAGAATGATATACTCTATATTTTCTTTTTCTTTTCTCTCAGGTGGGTATCTTGTACGCCTAATTCTACTGTCGGACACTTGTCCATTTTTACCTCTCGTCTCACTTTTTCTTTTCTTTGAGGTTCCGGGCACGTGCCCCTTTTTATTTCCTTGTATCTCTCTTTTTTTAGAGCACTCATCTCTTGAAATAATATAGCAAGTGGTAGTAAACAAGATAACTTGAGCATTTATTTCACAGGGAAAAACATGAATATTTTTGGCTATTCTCTCCCGGATTAGGAGTAGAATATTTTTGGGTGGTTCTGGATATGGAAATGAGTGGATGTATGTGGATGCGTACTTCCGGAGTAGAAACAGCATGTATAAGTGAACGTGCAAGTGAATCTTGATTTAACCACATGACAAGCTCCTAAGGGTCTACACAGCTTGACCACACTCAATGCTCATAAGCAGAAAAGTAAATGTGTGGTTCAAAGTTTAGCAAGCATGTATATATGGCTGTGGTAGGAATTTAAACTCTCATCATATAGGAACTCATCATGTGTTATTTTAAATATTTTCAAAGATAAAATTCTCCAGAATTCTAGCATCTCTAAGAACAGATAAACAGCAGCTCAACCTTCCCATATCATATCGTTAACGACTTAGACTTCAGATCAAGTACTCTTCCCACAAGTTCAGGTTTAGAGCAAATCTTAATTAATAACAGTCAGGCCTAAACTTGAGAGATATTTCAATTTTAAGAACTAGTCATGGCAGAGCAACTATTCATCATTTCCATGTGAGAGCTTATCATGAGGGTTCATAGCAAATTTTATTTATTTATTTATTTAGCAAACTAAGCAAAAATATAAGCACAAAATCTTTATTTGGGTTTTTATGATTATGCATCTTTTTATTATTTGAGTAAAATATAAACGTGAGTAGAACACTTAGCTGGATAAATGGGGGTGCTCTCTCCCAAGCTGGATTTTGACGCAATTTCTTCTGATGTAGCTAGCAGGTGGCGGAGGTGTTTTTGAATGTCGGCAGCATCCTCACAGCGGTTAGGATGTCCTCCGTCTGCTAGTCTTCTTTGATCCTTGAATTCCGTGGAGCTCAAATAGACAACAAAGCTTTGTGGAACTCGTTAAGTGTTAGCATAAATATCTAGCCTTTATCTTGTTGAGCCTCCTCAATAAATGTTACACTCTTTGGTAGGATCATAAATTTATTTTTATATTTTCATTTTTATAGGACATAAATATATTTATTTTATTTTTATGCCACCACTGTGAATGTACTTAAGGGTTTTATGCCATAAGCATACTCACATAGGGCTTACTATTTTTAACATTTTTATTTTCTTGTCAATATGATATGAACCTGATTAACTAAGCAAACTATTTTAAATAATTGAAAGGAAATGGATAACTACCAAGTTTACCTCTTGGCAAGGCGTTCGGTGTTTTTAAGTCCTCCGAACGGGACTCTCCGTTTTCTCAGTCGTCATGGGATTCGCTGGATGGCGTAGTCGGTGGTTCCGGCGGCGCCTCCTCTTTGTGTATAATTATCTTCTCTCTCCACACCTAACTCGGTGCTACGGTCTCCTTAGGACAGTTATGTTCAAGCTGTATGTCTTCAGACCTTACTACTTCTCCTTCGTAGTCTGCCCATCCGTCCTTGATGATTTGCCTTCTCTGGTTGGGGTTGCGTTATCTTCTTCTTGTCCTAACCTGCTTAGAGTCTTCAACTATATAGTTAAGGTCAGTAAAATAGTAGTGTACCTTCTCAGAGGGGAAGTGCATGTGGACTCCTCCGGTTCCAATGTAGATGATTACTTTAACGGTGCTGAGGAACGGTCTTCCAAGGATGATGGGTGGATCGTACTTGTCTTCTCCCATGACAATAACCTTACGGAATGTCTGATATGCTATCTGGAGCTGAATGTATGTCGGGTTTAGGGGCATGGTTCTAAATAGGAGCTGATAGGTGACTGAGTCATCCTTTTTGGTCAGGAACGGTGACTTAAGTCGACGATCTTGATCTCCTTGAACTGGAGTGACCATCCTAGCTGACTTGATCCATATTTGCTTGTTCATGTTCCTCCTATTGGTCCTCTTCCTTGGTTTATGTCGGGATTGTTCTGAAATTTGTGTAATCTTGTTCTTGAAGGAAAATATCTCCTTTCTCCGCTTAATGTAGAAACTGATCTTGTTAGCACTGGCGTAGATGACAGCACCCGAGGTGTTTAGGAATGGCCTCTCTAGGATGATGGGTGCCCTCTCATCAGTATCGGTATCTATCACCACGAAGTCTGCTGGAGCGTAAAAGGTACCAACTCAGACGTAGAGGTTCTTCAATATTCCCTTTGGGAAACTTAGCGTCCGATCTGCAAGCTTGATTTTGTTGAGGATGGTTGTAGTAGTAGTAGTTGTTGTTATTGTTGATATAGTTCACGCCCTCAAGCATCTTAGGGCAGTGATTGCCTGAGTGTCCTGTATCTCCAGTGTGTTTGTGCTCGTAGATCTAGGGTCTTCACTTGGTGGAGTCTGGGAGTTGTAAAACTCCTTCATATTTTGCTCGAAATGTACCTGCTCATAGAGACAAGGCAGAGATCAAGTGCATGGGCCCTGTTGGTGGAAAACACCAACAGAACCAAAAGTGTATTTGTGCTTCTCTAACCTTAAGCATAGTGAGCAAGACAAAGTTGATGGATAATAAGATCATGAGTGTAGCATTTAAAACATTTGTTAGATCAGATCGCTCAACCTAATGGAAAGATAATTTATCTATACTTATGTTTATATATATATCTTCCAAAGATTGAATGTGCAACATTTTAGCTCATATGATTAGGAGTGTGGGATCACAAAGGTAGTACTATAAACAAAGATTAAAGGACTAAACATGCTGAATTAATTGGGTTGGTTATTTTAGAGTTGTAATTCATACATGTTTTTCTCTTTTTATTCGTGTGAATGCTAGAACCAAGGAGAAACTTATAAAAGTGATAGTCAAGTACCTTAAGATGTTACCTTACTTGAAGAGTGATGGTACAGTATCACCTTGTGGAAGCTTTCCTTTCTTAGCAGTTATGCAACGTGTTTGTGGTACCCTCTATGGATCATCTCTTGTGAGCTATGTCTTCTTTGTGTAAATTGTTAAACTTTAATGTGTCTCACTCTTTGTCTCCAATGTGAGTTTATCTCAGGACTTCCCAGGTCGATATTGAAAGTTTTCCTGCAGGGGTTAGTCTAACAAAATATCCAATATCTACTATAGCATACTATCGGCTCAAAGATCAACCTAGACACCATGTCTAATTTGATTTAGGAGGGAATTTTAACCTAAGCATCATGCTTAATTTAAACTCCTTTGGAAGTAAGATCATCAGCCCTAAACTAAGCACCACGCTTAATTAAGAGATAAATGAAACTACTCCAAACCTAGACATATACTAAAGCAAATAAAAGTAGCATGAGAGCATTTATAGAGATCTACTCAAGTGGAGATGAAATAGTGCGATTAGTATTTAACAAATTGAGCATGTCTCAAAGGTAGGGACAACCAACATAGCAACATGGCAAAGGATGTTTTTATGTAAAGTACTCCCCAAGCTTGAATTTGCAAAATTCAAGTTTGGATGAATTTAATTCAATGTTGTATGATGATTGGTTGGACATACCTTGTACATGTCATTCATTCGATCTTCTTGCTCCAATTCTGTAAAGGTTAGTAACAAGAATACCCGAAGGAATTTTTTTATAATTATCCTTATATGCTCAACACACAAGGTAATGTTGCAAATAATTAAAAGCTCATGTTATGATCTGATCAGTGCTTATTTTAGAACATTAAGCTTGTCGTTGGGAAACCATCAATTTATGTCTGCGAAGTGGTTTCCCCTCCAACGCTGACCTATATCAAGAATTCAAGATCAACTCAACGAGATCTGCAAAATTTATTATAGACATATGCATCGACAACCGCCCTTTTAAAGTTTTTATAAATAGAAAGGAAGAGGGGGTTGGAGATCTCGAATGTGGTGATGTTAGAAAAACCAATGGATTGGGAAGATGTTGCATATGAGCATGGAGTAAATGAAGTGGCTATGAAATAAATTCCATGCTCATTAATGCTTAGAGTGAAATCCATGTGGTATGGTGAAAATGATAAGG
The DNA here is from genome assembly GCF_000003195.3 of Sorghum bicolor. Lineage (NCBI taxonomy): Eukaryota > Viridiplantae > Streptophyta > Magnoliopsida > Poales > Poaceae > Sorghum > Sorghum bicolor. The sequence continues at coordinate 56,303,013 of NC_012874.2, forward strand.
TGAGTGTGGTAAAAAAGGAAAAGAAAAAGGATACACGAACGACTTCGTTCGAAACTAGCACAGCTACCGTTCCCCGGCAACGGCACCAGAAAGCTTGTTGGGTATTTTAAACGCAAACAGAAAAATCCGCAAGCGCACGGATACCGATGTAGCTTTCACCCGAGAGTATTCTAGAGTATCGATTTTCCACAGAGAACGTGAGTGTACTAATTAAGATCCAAAATCGCCCAAGGATAACTATATAATTATTTTTGGTGGGAAGAGAGGAAGTTTCCTGAGAGTTCTCTAGTTGATCTAAGAATCAAGAATTACTTCAAGATTATCTATTTCGGGACATCAGAGCACTAACCACAGAAAGAGATGAGAAGGGGGCTAGGAAGGTCTGACTACGGTCCTACAAACACCGATCCGAACGTGGTGAAATACGTCGACCGTTAGGGCTGTCACTACCCTAGGGCTACCACAACAATCCACAGGATTGGGTGCAATTCCAGGTAATTGCAAGATTAAACACCCGTCTAATCTATTAATCACTACTCTAGCGTTATAAAGACTAGAGCACTTGATGCAAGCGGGAATCCAATAAATAACTTGAATGTGAATAAAAGTAATTAAAGAACTCAGGAATTATGAATTGAAGAACTTGGAGAACGATGAAGAACGAACCAGTTGCTGCAAAAGTATAATGTTGAGGAAGATCCGACAGACCCGGCTCCTCCTCCGCTCTCCTCTTCTCTCTCCCTATTTTCTAGATTACAACTAGAACTAACTAGAACTAGAACTATAAGAACTAGAACTAGAACTAGAACTAGATGAACTAGAACTAGAACTAGATGAACTAGAGGTAGAACTAGAAGAACTAGAGGGATCCTCTCTACTTCGATGAAGAATTGAAACCCTAGCTTGGATTCCGTAGAAGAGGTATGATCTCCAGGGGCCAGGGGCCTTGCTTATATAGTCTTTTCAGATGAATCTGGGCCGTTGGATCAAACTGACATTGATTGAACGGTTATCCTTGATCCTTTAGGTCGGTGGAGCAATATCCCGAAAGAGAGTCCTGATTGGACTCTATGTGAGGGCGGGCGCCCTCAGGACTAGGGCGGGCGCGCTGTCCCTGTTCTCTCTCGGCTTCCGCTTTGTTCCCGTGGCTTCTGGAGTCTTCAAGATGATAGAAAATTGCGCGGCACGTTAATATCTCTATGTAAACCCGACGTGTGGGCCTTTCTTCCGTATTTCCTGATAACCCACTGCAAAAATAGACAAGCACCAAAACTCGTGGAATTCTGTCAGATAAAACCCTAAGTCTAGGTGTTGGTTGTATTTGGATCCTTTTCTATGATTAGTTGATGGTTAAATGTGAGCATTAAGGACCATCAACACCTACTCAGAGCACAGAGCACGAGCTCCGGCCAGCCCACCCGCGCACGGCCGACTCCGACAGTGAGCACGTTAGCTACGCTCCAGGTAATTCTAGGTTCACTCATAGTAAATTAATATTCTCGCAACTAAATTATATTTGCATTACTGAAACATTGGAGTGTAATGTTGCATGCCGACAACGCCCGGAAGATGGAGCAGATCACGGCCCTCACTGCTCGGCTGGAGGCTGAGTGTCTCGCGCGAGAGGCCCAGGACCAGAGGATGGCCGAGATGATGTGGGTCCTGGCTGCTCTAGGCAGCATATAGGTGTGGACGTCACGATGTCAGCTCCAGCGCCTCAATTGCCGCCGCCGTTGTTTAGTTCTCCTATAATTGTCAAAGTTAACTTCTTTGTAGTCCAGGAATAATTACTGCAATCTCACATAAAAATCTAACTGTTTGTGCAGTCTCAGTCGACGGCGGGTTCCAATAACCCGCCTCGTATGTCACCGGATCCTCGAGCCTTTGACACACCACCCTCGACGCAGGGGAGGATTGTCAGTTCACACACGGTGCATACGTGTCGGCGATTTGGAACTTTGGTAGGATTTGGTGAACTTGTGGACTTGTGGATGTATATACATGATGTTTGTGATATATATATGATGTTTGTGAGATGTATGTGCTTGTTGTGCTCTTTGTGGAGCCTGTGTGATGTTATATATATAAATCTGTCTTTTGTCTGGATGGAAATAAAGAAACAAAAAAAATATTTCAAAATTTCTCTGGTCTTTGCCGAGGGCCTTGGCTATAGCCCTCGACAAAGAAAAATACAAAAACAATAAAAAAATAGGTGTTTGCAGAGGGTCTTGACCATAGCCCTCGGCAAAGAATTTTTCAGAAAAAATAAAAAAAAGAGTCTTTGCCGAGGGCCTGCCGGGGAGCCCTCGGCAAGGTAATTATAAAAAAAATTAAAAAAAATCTTTGTCGAGGGCTGGCCTAGGAGCCCTCGGCAAAGAAATTAGCAAAATAAAAAAAATTAAAAATTCTTTGCCAAGGGCCGGCCGTTGGGCTCTCGGCAAAGATGCCATCAGGTGTAGCCTGTGGCCTAACGGCTACTTTTTTTTGCCGGCGGCCGGCGTCAACCCTCGGCAAAATCTTTGCCGAGTGCCCGACAAATGGCCCTCGGCCCTTTCCCGACGGGAAATTTCCCGAGGGCTCTTTGCCGAAGGCAGACCTCGGCAAAGCCTTTGCCGAGGGCCATATAGACTTTGCCGATGGCCTGTGGCCCTCGGCAAAGATCCGGTCTACAGTAGTGCGTCATCGAGGTACAACCTCACCATCATAGATTTTGTATGCGATGACAATTTCAAAAGCCATCATCAGGAAACCGTAATGTACCAAGAGAATTCTTGTGGTGCATGATGATATTTACTAAGTGATCGCTTGTTATTTTATGGTCGACAACTATATGATGGTGTTTTCTAATTAATGGTGGACAAAATGCTTACAATGTTTTCACCGAGAAGAGCGTTGTGTTACATGTACGTGACTTCATTTACACATTCATGTCGATATTTACTATAAGTCATGGCTTGTTATTTTATGGTCGACAACTATATGATGGTGTTTTCTATTTAATAGTGGACAAAATGCTTACATTGTTTTCGCTGAGAACAGCCAAGCTACTATACAAATGTCATTGTGTATATATACACACATATACATTGAGCACGTATCATCACAATAGGCTACAGCTTTCTTCTTCTTCTCCCGAGGTTGTCATGTATTTCTTTGTTAATTATTGCATTCAAAATTTTTCATTTTCATATTTTAGTAGACTGTTTGCTGCTTGGTTGGTATTGGTGCAATCGGTTAAGACACTAGTTTAGTATGAAAGTACGATGTCTATCGAAATATCAAGTTTATTCATGTCTAAGATGATAGTTCGAGACACATGCTATCCTTCTATTGATTATGTCATTTTTGCTTGATTATTAATTCTTATTGATATTATAACAGTTTTGAAATAGGGAAAAGACAAGGATAGTACGTGATCATGGCTGCCCCTGCCCCTTATACCAAGACAGAGTGGCCCGAGCTGGAAGGAGAGGACCTTCGTGATGCACTAGTCACTATCAGTCAACAGCGTCCGGATGTAACAGGAGTATTTCTCATCATCGGTTTGACGGAAAATGCACCTCCAAACACTGCAGGTGGTGTACGTGTTATTATCAACATCGGGATAGATGAAAACGGTCCATGGATTCGTAACCCACCGCCTCCGCGTATTGGTTAGGTTGCCTAGCAAAGGCTACCTTTATACTGTTTATGCCTCGATATATCAAAGGCAGACGTGACTTGAATAAGGCGACCGAGTGTGCCATCTGAAGTTCCATTTACGGTTGATTTTATATTTTGTACGTGTCTGTGATGAATCTATTGAGTATTATCGTACTCAACATAGTAAACAACAAACAATAAGTTTTCTTGTGTTTATGAGTAGCATATGCGCAATTATGTCATGAGAAATTGGGGAGCAATACTTTGACACACTTATGGATTGTCACATCCATATTTTAAGAACAAAATAGGATTTATAAAAGACTCATTAGTGCCCCAGAAACAGTCGCACATATAGGTAGACAAATCCCAAATGTACCATTGCATTGTTTATTACATAGCGGAACGATAATAAATCACGTAGTCTTATACAATGATGATAATAAAAAATAAATAATGCTCTCGACGGAAGCTCCACATAGGGACAAAAGTTGACTGGTTGACTTAAAACCTAATACTCATATCAATAGTCCTCATTCCAATCATCGTCATTTGCATAACCTGGGTGTTGGGAAATTGCAAGAGTGAGCACATATCGTACTCAACAAGTATAATTAGAGGTTCATGAGGCTCAAATAGCTGACACTGGTTTAACTGCATTTAGCTTTCAATAGTGGATAGCATGTTCATAATTAAATAGCAAGTGTCAGGTAGCATAAATAATCCAATAATCACATGATCGAATGTAAGCATAATTAACTCTTAGCATAAACGATAATCAAATGATCATAATAACATAGCAAGTTCATCATCTTATGTTCCACTTCCATTCTGGAATCTTCATTGGTTGCAACAGTCCAGTTGGACTTTGATGTTCAGCTTTCACTCACTGGCAGGTATCACACACAGCAACATACTCAGCCACATCCCTCTTTAAGCCATACCACCAATAAGTCTGTTTCAGATTTAGATACATCTTAGTGCTACCAGGATGAATAAAATAAGCTGATTCATGAGCCTCCCTCCGAATCATATCATGAATAGCCTTCACCTCAGGAACACATATTCTTTTCCCAAACCACAGTATACCATTGTCATCTATTCTGAATCCTAGGGCTTTACCTAGTCCCACATTCTGTGCTATCTCCTTTAGTTTCTCATCCTCCAACTGTCCTTTCAATATCTCCTCCTCTAGAGTAGGAGTTACCTCAATTTCTATATCATTCACTACAATTCCTAGGTTCAAATATGCAAATTCAGCACACAACTCCTCAGATTCAGGTGTCGCCTGAAGCTCATTAGCATATTTCTTCCTACTAAGTGCATCAGCTATGACGTTCGCCTTTCTAGGATGGTAATGCACTTCCAAATCATAATCTTTTATCAGTTCCAAACATCTACGTTGCCTCAAATTCAGATTTGTCTGGGTGAAGATATATTTCAAACTCTTATGATGTGTATATATGTCGCTCTTATGCCCAATCAAATAGTGTCTCCAAATCTTCAGTGCATGGACCACAACTGGTAATTCTAGATCATGAGTAGGATAATTCAGTTCATGTTTTCTCAATTGTCTAGATGCATATGCCACAACTCTACCTTCTTGCATAAGAACACAACCCAAACCCAAACAAGAGGCATCACAATTAATAGAGAAACTCTTACTCAGATCTGGCAATACCAACACAGGTGCAGTAGTCAATCTCTTCTTAAAATCCTCAAAACTAGCTTGACACTTATCAGACCATACAAACTTAGCATTCTTCTCTAACAGAGCAGTCATAGGCTTTGCAAGTTTTGAGAACCCTTCAATCAATCTACGATAATAACCAGCTAGACTAAGAAAACTGTGAATTTCACTTACACCTCTAGGCGGTTTCTAATTCAGCACATCTTTCACCTTACTAGGATTCACTGCAATACCACCATTAGAGACAACATGACCAAGAAAAGAAACTTCTTCCAACAAAAACTCACATTTACTACGCTTAGCATACAACTTATGTTCCCTAAGTTTTTGTAGGGCCAATCTTAGATGTTCAGCATGTTCCTCCTTTGTTTTAGAGAATACCAGTATATCATCAATAAATACCACCACAAACTTATCCAGATACTCCATAAATACTTTATTCATCATGTACATAAAGTAAGCTGGTGCATTGGTCAAACCAAAAGACATAACTATATACTTATACAATCCATACCTTGTTGTGAAAGCTATCTTTGGTATATCTGAATTCTGAATCTTCAATTGATGATAACTAGATTACAAATCAATCTTAGAGAACACACAACCACCTCTTAGCTGATCAAATAAATCATCAATCCTAGGCGAGGGATACTTATTCTTGATAGTAACCTCATTAAGTGACCGATAATCAACACACATCCTCTGACTACCATCCTTCTTATCAACAAAGATAACTGGTGCACCCCATGGTGAAGAACTAAGACGAATGAACCCTTTATCTTGCAATTCCTTTATTTATTTCTTAAGTTCTTCTAATTTATTTACCCCCATTCTATATGATCTCTTAGCTATGGGTGCAGTACGAGGTAGTAATTCAATAATAAATTCAATGTCTTAGTTAGGTGGCAAACCTGGCAATTCATCTGGAAAAACATCTGGGAACTCATTCACTACCAGGTCCTGAGGATCAACACCATCATCTAGTTGGTTCACTATAGCTGTGGGTGGTGCCTGTACTGCTACGTCAACACTGATTCGTTCTCCCTTTGGTGTTGTCAGAACTATCATTTTCTCTTTGCACTTAATTTCTGTAGTATATTTCTTCATGGAATCCAAACCCAAGATCACATCTATGCGTGAAGTTCTCATAACCATGGGACTGATAGGAAAATCTACCCCCCTTAAAGAAAGACTTGCTGAGGGGCAACAATAAGAATCTGGTATAGTTCCACCCGATGAATTTACTAGCATAGGGGTTTTCCTGGCAACTAGTGGAATGCTATGAACTCAAACAAATGCTTGTGAAATGAATGTATGTAAAGCTCTAGAATCAAATAAAACTGTAGCAGGGATAGAGTTGATGTTGAACGTACCCATCATAATTTCTTGTCCCTCCTAAACTGTCTCTACAGCCACATTGTTCACCGTTGCCGCATAAGCAGTAGACTTCTAATTGTTGTTCTTGTTGAACTTCTCTGGGCAACCATATGACATATGTCCTTCATTCCCACAGCGGAAACACCTCGTAGGAGTGTTAGGAGCACTTCTCTTCATCGGGGTGGCATTTGAATTTCCTGAGCGTGGTGTCTGCTGACCATTCTGATGTTGGTTAGGATTACGCTGCTGGAATGGAGGGCGCTAATTCCCATTCTGTGGTTGATTCTGGAAATGCTGAGGTTGCTAGTTGTGGTTCCACTGACTAACCGGTCCCTGGAACCTCTGATTTATTTAAGCATATTTTATTAGCAATATAAATCCTGTGGCAATTCTGTAAATATCTGAAAGCGCCTTTTCACTTGAACCGACGAGAATACGCTTTTGAATTTGGAACACATATATCAACCAGGGCGCCATGGACTGCGGGTCGTATTTACAATTTCCGCAGGGTCTCCTTAGCAAGAATGTTGCCGAACCGTTTTCTTCTATTATCAGCCGCAAATCTTCGATCGGACGGCCTGTGATCCATCTAGCGCCGAGCCTGGCCAGCCGGCCGCCGGAGTTAAAGCCCGACGCGGTGGCGCGCCATGGGCGCCCCTCGGAGCTCGCCGGCGCTCTTCAATCTCACGAAATCGTGGGCCAAAAACCGAACCGAGCACACGGGGAGAAGGAGAAGCTCACTGCGGACTTGCAGGAGTGATTCGCTGGGGCCAAGGAGCAAGGATAGGAGCTCGCGGCACGCGGCAGTTTGCTCCCACTCGGCGAGATTTACCCGAGTGCAGCTAGGGCTTGGTTTTCGCGGCGCGGGGGGAAAATGGGGTGCGGGGTGAAGCTAGAGGCCTTTATAGAGGCTTGGTGCACACGTTTGTCAAGAAATCCCATTTTTGCGGGATCGGGTTTTCCCAGCAGAGTTCGGTTCGAAGCTGATTGGAGAAAGGGGACGGGCGCCGCCAGGTGGGGCTCGGGTGTCAGCGGGAGAGAGACGGGGTCCAGCTACCGGTCAGAGGAGAGAAGGGGGAGGGGAGGGCACGCGCGCGGGCCTGGCTGCTGGGCCGAAAGCGAGCTGGGCCGCGGGGGAGGAAGCTGGCCAGGGGAGAGAGGGGAGATCGAAATGGGCCGCGGCCACTGGCCCAGGCCGAGATCAGGCTGGCTTCTTTCTCCTCTTTTTCTTTTTCTTCTTTGTTTTCTTTTCTAAAACATTTTCCGAATAGAATTTTGAGTTCAAATAAATTCTAGCCAAAGGCAATCAGCACAAAGTAAAATATTCTCCAGCATGTATGCATAGACAAGTTCCTAACCTTATGATGAATTTTAATTTCCACAAAATTATTTATTTGCTAGATTTAAATGCTCACAAAAATACATAAATCAATCAAATTAATTCCTATTAATTGGAATCCATTTTTTTGGGTGTTACAAGATTGTTCCCAATATTAGCATCGAGCATTCCGGACATGGATTAATGCCGCCGCAGCTTTTTATCCAATTCTGCTAGTGAGGGACATCATTTCTAAAACCTGAGTGATAAAAAATAATAACCAAGATGCGTATAATATATATGAAGCACTAGTAATAACGGTTAACACCAAAATTTGGTAATTTTAGTGCCAACAGTCTACGAAGGAAGCCGACAATTTGATGATTATTTTGTTGAAAATGATGGAAGCCGGGGGCTATGGGAGTCGACAATATATATGAATATTTTGGCAGCAAGCTCACCGTGCATGTCCAGCATTGGGAGTACACCGTCCCTATACCAACACACGCTGTTCACTACTACAGGCTGGCCCAGCCGCCCTTATGCAAACGCTCTTACAGTGGAATTCACTGTAAGGACGGTTCAACACCAGCCGTCCTTACAGTGGCCCACTGTAAGGGCGGTTGCAAACAACAACTGCCCTTACTAGTGACCACTGTAAGAGCGGCTGGTGCTTCCAGCCGTCCTTATAGTGAGCATTAGTAAGGGCGGCTTGTGTCTCAGCCGCCTCTATTGTCTGCATTTGCAAGAGCGGCTCAATCTAGAACCGCCCCTACAGTTATTTTTCAGAAAAAAATAAAAATCACAATAATCGAGTTGACAGCACAACACAGCACCACATACATATATACATATATAATCAGACTCTCAACATCACAGATTCACAACATAAATATCCATACATATACACAGCACCACATTTCAAGTCCAAAATGTTTCCAAGTCCATTACAAATCCATCCAAAAGAGTCCGAAATTTTTCATGTACTAATACAAATCGATCACAGTCCATTCCAACAAGTTCACATGTAATCAACGACCTAGACATAGCCTATGCCACTGACGGAGGTGCTGGTAAAGAGGATGCTACCTAAGTCGGAATGTGGGTTATGGTAATCACCTTTGTAATAAACAACATGGTCCATTATAAAGTTGCAAAGGTCACCGACAATCTCTAAGAGGTCATCATCCCTGTAGACATCCCTTTTTAGTCCTTTTTCTTCTTTCCACTACAAGATCGTAAAGAAGAGATTGCAAAGCTAAGTGAGAAATACTATGTTTTCATACTACAACCCACTAAGAGATTCAAACTTACCAATTCAGGGTGTCTCTTGTAGCCTTTTGTGTTACTGATGAAAGCACATACATAGTATCCACAATGGAGACTCCCTGGCCTTTGCATGTGAAACTTTGTTTCAATTTGCAAATGGAGATGTCAAGTATAAGTACTGAAAAAATTAGTAATTTTATGCCAAACTAAGTCGCACTTACCGAACATAGAGATTTGAAACGCAAGTGGCTCCCCAGACCTGGATCATGCCTTCCTTTGTGATTCTTGACATAGGCCCTGAATGCCCTGTTTGAATGAGAATCGATGTCACTTACAGTATGCAGAAGTCGATATTAAAATGAATCATATAAGGTTACTAGGATTACTAATTTGCTTATGTAATGAGAATTGACATGAAGTCTTTATATGTGTGAGGGTCAAAATCTGCAGAATCACAAATCCATGCCATGTTCCTCCCGACATCGACACCTATGACTATCCAGTGATTGCTACAACAATTTTAAATAAACATATAAGTACCTTTGCATCAAAATAAGATAAACCGAACAATCGTTAAGTATACAATTAATCGAACTTACTTGAAGTGGTATGGAATCCATATTGTTTCGAAGTGTTGGAGATTCTTTAAACATACGGCAATCCACGCTGCAACCTTAAGAGACTCTTCTCTTATTTTGGCCGCACGGATCTTTTCTTTCTCCGCCAACGTCCCTCCAGCAGCTAGCTGTGGCGCATCCAATTCCCATCTCGATGGGTAATTAAAATTTATTTGTGCTATAGGCATAGGGTCTACATACCCGGCTTTCGTTGAGCGTGTAGATTTCATAAAGTGTGTTTGCATTCTAAAAATCATGACGTAAGTTAGTTTTAGAAAAATCCAACTAGGTTACTTTCAGATCATATCAAGAGGAAGAGGACTTACAGGCACCAAGTGCGAATCAGATTCATCGACATTGAACTAAGGTGAAAGCATGATTAGATGTCACTGAAGTCAAAGGCAATACCCGAAGCAGGGCCTCCAAATGTGCGAGCAGGTATTACTGCTTCCAACACTTTCAGTTCTATACGTGAAACATGCAAGTAGTACCAATCATGGAACCTTCTCATTCCATATGGCATCTTACACAAGATCCGGTTTGGTAGGAAACGTTTGCCTTTTACATATTCTTTCGGGCAATCCTTTGACCACTTGATGGTTTCAACATCTGGATACTTTGTTATCGTTGTGTAGTCTGAGGTGTCAGTGGGCATCCTGTAGGCAAATTTGTTCGGGCCTTGGTTCTCAGGCTTGAACTGGTCATGAGCAAACCACTTGTACATACCCGAGACGTTCATATCCACAAAATATTTTGACCCTGTTGACCTTATCTTGATGGGGATCTTTTCACGAGCTTCACAAACTAGAGGGAGTAGTTCTTTATGTGTCGGCGGTGCTTGTTGAAAAGTCTGTGCCATCTCATCATGGCCTTGCTCGGGGCAAGCTGGAGAAGGTTGTGGCTTAGGAGGCACATGTGGTGTCTCGTCATGCTCTGACTCGGCACGAGCTGTAGAAGGTTGCGGGCTCTGAGGCACATGTGGCATCTCATGCTCTGGCTCCGCACGAGCTACAGAAGGTTCACCTATTTGAGGCTCATGTGGCGTCTCATCATGCCCTGGCTCAACCCCTTGCTCGCCAGCGGTTGGAGAACCCGGTGCCCTCTCATGCATCAAGTGGTCCTCACGAGACGGTGAATACACCTCTCCATCCTCAAGGTGGACTCTCTCCAGGTGTACATCACTTGGAGTTGGCGAGGAAACATTCAACACAAAATCCTTTTTGTACTAGAGGATGAACTGTTTCATGAGTAGTCCAAGCTCACGAATCCCCTCGCTAGTTGGGTGTTCAATCTTATGCTTCGCGTACTCAAGATTCACGGTTGTTGACAGTCCTTAAGTATCAAATTTAATTATTAAATAAACAAAGAAAAGGATCCAAATGAAATCAACATCTAGACTTAGGGTTTTATCTGACAGAATTCCACGAGTTTTGGTGTTTGTCTATTTCTGCAGGGGGTTATCAGGAAATACGGAAGAAAGGCCCACACGTCGGGATTACATAGAGATATTAACGTGCCGCGCAATTATCTTACATCTACAAGACTCCAGAAGACACGGGAAGGAAGCGGAGGCCGAACGGGGCCAGGCACTGGGCGCCCGCCCAGTTGCCCTGGGCGCCCGCCCCCTCTCTGAGTTGGATCAGGACTCTTTTTCGGGATCAATCTCCACCGACCTAAAGGATCAAGGATAACCGTTCAATCAATGTCGATTTGATCCAACGGCCCATATTCACTTGAAGGGACTATAAAACCAGACCCCCTGGCCCATGGAGGAGAGAGCCTCTCAACCCAAATTCATTATTCCTCAAGGGAGAAGAAGCCTCTGATCAAGATTAGAGCCACCACACCAATTAGATATCTAGATTAGCATAGCTACATAGGATTAGAACTAGAAGGAGTCAATCTTCGATTGGTTTCCGGATCTGTCAAGAGGATTCTTGGTAATTCTCTAATTGTGCTTCTAATTGTTCTTCTAATTATCTTTGTTCTTCAGTATTATGAATATGACTTTGTTCTACTTCAATATATTGCTTATGACTTTGCTCTACTTGTTTATATTCAAGATTATATTATTCTTAGTTTATCATAGTTATGTACTTGGCTTAGTTAGATTGGATCTATATACATGCTTAGGATCATATAGCGTTTATCCATCAGATCCATGGGTAAATGATAGATATTGTGTAGGCATGGTGCTTATAACGTATTTATCTGCGATTGTACACAATATGCCACATCGTGGGGTAGTTCGTTATAGTGACAGCTTCATTGATTCTTATATAGTCCCCCTCTCGTGTATTGGGCTGGCAGAGCAACATTATTACAGGGGAGTGATTGCTATGTTTCTCATTTACCTTGCTAATATCACTATGCATGGGCGTAGTCTTGTCTCGCAATGATTGCTAAGTATGCTTGCACTAACTATGATAATGCTAGACTATATAGTTGAGAATAACTTAGGAAATATTCTTGTAGTTCGTTCTAATACCATGCTAATGACTTTCTAGAGTATCTAATTGAGGTGCTTATCATATTTATATGTGGCTAGTTATGCTGATCAGATTAATTATCTTTGTCACTATTCATTACTTGATATATCTTTTATGTGACGCTTATCCCTGTATGAAAGAGTTAGATAAAAGTTCTCAATTATATATGCAATGATAGATACTCAATCTCATATTCTATTCTATAATCAATATTGATGATTGCTAATCCCTTCCCAGTGGTAAAAATATAAATAATGATACCTGGAATACTTCCCAGTTAAAATGCTACATCGGTATTAATCTGTGCGTTTGCATATCCCATTCATTATTTATTTAGAAGAGCAATTATACCGCGTCTCTCATGTCAAGCTGGGGATGACAACTTGGCTTAAGTGGTATGAGGGATAGGTTTGGCATTTTTGGCACCATTATCAGAATTAGAAAACTAAGTCTACTTTTGGTAATGATGTTAAGAATACCCAACAAGCATTTTTGGTGCCAGTGCCAGGGAAGGTTGATTACTAATCAGGAATGGATATAGGATTTCGAGTTATCATTCGCATCACTAATATGATTGAGCTTATCTATTCTCTCATACAGTTTTACCCCGATATTTTTCTATTTTATCTTATGCAGGGGAATGTATGAATAGAAGACATCTTCCAGGAAATTTTGTTGACAATCCTGAAGCGTTATTCAAAAAAAACTAGAGCCAAGCTCAAGAAGAGATCATCAACACTTCAGCAAGAAGCTTCATCCAATCAAGAAGATCATCGGAACTTGTCTTCAGAGTTCGAAGCCATGGCAAACAAATCAATCCGTGAGTTCTCAGCTCCCACTACAGACAACATCCGCACTGGACCTGCTGCAGAGATCGACGGCAACTTTGAGCTCAAGCCTGGACTTATCAACATGGTGCAATCCAACCAGTTCTGTGGGAAGGCACACCAAGATGCTAGTGCTCATCTCCAACACTTTCTGGAGATTTGCAACACATTCACCATATGAGGAGTCCTCAGAGATGCTATACTACTTCGCCTCTTCCCATTCTCACTGTTAGGAAGAGCGAAGCAGTGGTTCTATGCTACAAAGGAGAAGAATACTACGTGGGCACTATACTCAACAAACTTCCTGGCTAAGTTCTTTCCCATGGGCAAGACCAATGCTCTCCGTGGGAAGATTACAAGTTTTCAGCAACAACATGACGAATCTGTTCAAGAAGCATGGGAGCGCTTTCAAGACTACATCCTAGAATGTCCCCATCATGGAATGGAGAGTTGGCTACTGTTGGAGACATTTTATCATGGGCTCGGTAACAATGCCAGAGAAACCATGGATGCTGCAGCTGGAGGAGCATTCCTATCACTCACCATACCACAAGCCACAGCTCTTGTGGAGAAGATGGCGTCCAACCAAAGCTGGAATGAAGAAAGGACCCAAACACGCAAGAAAGGTGGAGGTATGCATGAGCTCAAGGAGGTAGACATGCTGTCTGCAAAGCTAGACCTGCTCATGAAGAAGCTCGATGATAGAGTTGGAGATAAGAAAGAAGTTATGTACATCTACAATTCTCACATGACTTGTGAGGAGTGTGGAGATACTAGACACTCAGGCAATCACTGCCCTGAGATGCTTGAGGATGTAAACTACATCAACAACAACAACAACTACTACTACAACCGTCCTCAACAAAATCAAGGTTGAAATCAACAGAGGCCTAACTACTCAGGTAATTATCAAGGTAATAATTCTTACAACAATAATAATAATTTTCCACCTCAGAGAGAGTTAGTGTCTAATCAAGGAAAGCTAATGGATAATCTATCTAAGAAATTGGCATCTAATGATAAAATGTTAGAAAATATAAATAATAGAATGGATAATTTCTCTACTACCATCAAGAATCAAATTAGCTTTAATAAAATGATTGAATCTCAGTTAAATCAAATAGCTGCTCCTGTTCCTGCTACTAACCCCGGTATACCATCACAACTGGAAGGATTAGAATCTGCAAATCTTGTAGACGAGTTTGATGCAGATAATTGGAGTAACCCCGCCACTGAATTCACTACTGACCTTCTGCCGGTCAAGAGAGGTGATCCAGGACGCCCCGTCATCCCGATCTCCATTGGCATGGTGGACTTCCTAGAAGCACTCTGTGACTTTGGCTCTAGCGTCAACATTATACCCAGGGTACTCTATGAAAAATTCTTTACATATCCTTTATTAGAGACAACCATGTGTTTGCAGTTTGCAGATCAGGCATTAAGTTTCCCTAAGGGAATATTGAAGAATCTCTGTGTCCGAGTTGGTACCTTATATGCCCTAGCAGACTTCGTGGTGATAGAGACCGGTAATGATGAGAGGGCACCCATCATCTTAGGGAGGCCATTCTTGAACACCGCAGGAGCTGTCATCTACGCTAGTGCTGCCAAGATCAGTTTCTACATCAAAGGGAGGAAGGAGACATTTTCCTTCAAGAACAAGACTACACAAATCCCAGATCAATCCAGACGTGAACCAAGGAAGAGGACCAACAGGAGGAATAGGAACAAGCAAGTATGGACCAAGTCAGCTAAGATGGTCACTACAGTTCATGGAGGTCAAGATCATCAACTTAAGTCACCGTTTCTGACCAAGAAGGATGACCCAGGAATGCCAAGCATCTATTGCTCCATAAATGGATACAACTTCTACAAGACGACTTGCGACACCGGATCAGGCGTCAACATAATGGCCGCAGTCACCTATCGGCTCTTGTTCGGAACCATGCCCCTAAAACCAACATACATTCAGCTCCAGATGGCAGATCAGACATTTCGAGAAGTTAAAGGAACAGTAACTAATGTCCCAGTCAAAATAGACGATCATTTTGTCTACACAGACTTTCAGGTTATTGACATGGGAGAAGACGAATACGATCCACCCATCATCCTTGGAAGACCGTTCCTCAGCACCGTTAAAGCAATCATCTACATTGGAACTGGAGAAGTCCATATGCACTTCCCCTCAGAGAAGGTACGCCGTTATTTTATTGACCCTAACTATATCATTGAAGAATCTAAGCAGGTCAGAAAACGACGCAACCACAACCAGAGGAGGGAAATCATCAAGGACGGATGGGCAGACTATGAAGGAGAAGTGACAAGGTCAGAAGACATACAGTTTAAACAAAACTATCCTAAGGAGACCGTAGCACCGAGTCAGGTGTGGAGAGAGAAAATAACTATACATGAAGAGGAGGCGCCGCCGGAAGTACCGACTACGCCACCCAACGAATCCCAGGACAACTAGAGAACGGAGAGTCCCGTTCGGAGGACTTAAAAACACCGAACGCTATGCCAAGAGGTAAACTTGGTAGTTATCTTTTCCCTTTCAATTATTTAAAATAGTTTGCTTAGTTAATCATGTTCATACTATCCTAAAAATAAAATAAAAATGTTAAAAAACAGTAAGCCCCATGTGAGTATACAAGTGGCATAAAACCCATAAGTACATTCGCTGTGGTGGTATAAAAATAAAATAAATATTTCTTTTCTGCTCTATAAAATGAAAATATATAAAAAAAAATAGGGAGTAACATTTATTAAGGAGTCTCAACACAATGAAGGCTAGATATTTATGCTAACACTTAATCAGTTCCACAAAGCTTTGTTGTCTATTTGAGCTCCACAAAATTTAAAAATCAAGAAGACTAGCAGACGGAGGACATTCTAATCGCTGTCACGATACTACCGATTTTCAAATACACCTCTGCCACCTGCTAGCTACATCAAGAGAAATTACGTCAAAATTCAGCTTGGGGGAGAGCACCCCCATTTATCCCGATAAGTATTTCTATCTATCTTTACACTTATATTATATTAGAATATAAATATACATAAACTAGGAAAAAACCAAATAAAGATTTTGTGCTTATATACATATATATGTCTTTTGCTTAGTGTGTTTAATAAATAAATAAAGTGGCTATGCTAATCTGAATCTTAATAATAAAACTCTAGCATGGATATGATGAATAGTTGCTCTGCTTAATTTTAAAATTTGTAGTTCTCTCTCAAGTTTAGATATAACTGTTATAATTTAAAGCTTGCTCTAGACCTAAACTTGTGGGATGAAAACTTGATCTGAAGTCTAAGTTGTTAACGGATACGATATGGGAAGGTTGAGCTGTTGTTTATCTGTTCCTAGAGATGCTAGAATTCTAGAGAATTTTATTTTTTAAAAAACTTTAAAATATTACATGATGAGTTCCTGTATGATGAGAGTTTAAATTCCTACCACAGCCATATATACATGCTTGCTAGACTTTGAGCCACACATTTACTTTTTACTGCTTATGTGCATTGAGTGTGGTCAAGCTGTGTAGACCCTTAGGAGCTTGTCATGTGGTTAAATCAAGATTCACTTACACGTTCACTCACATATGCTGCTTCTACTCCGGAAGTACCATCCACATATATCCACCCATTTCCATCTCCAGAACTACCCAAAAATATTCTACTCCTAATCCGGGAGAGAATAGCCAAAAATATTTCTGTTTTTTCCTTGTGAAATAAATGCTCAAGTTATCTTGTTACTACCACTTGCTATATTATCTCAAGAGATGAGTGCTCTAAAAAATAAGAAAAAGATACGAGGAAATAAAAAGGGGCAAGTGCCCGGAACCTCGAAAGAAAAGAAAAAAAAGTGAGACGAGAGGTAAAAATGGACAAGAGTCCGACAGTAGAATTAGGGGTACAAGATATCCACCTGAGAGGAAAGAAAAAGAAAAAAGAAGAGCATCTCATTCTCCTCACAAAATTTCAAAAAGCAAGAAAGGTATGTATCCCCTCAAAGAGCAAAAGTAGAATTAGACTTTCACCATTGTTATCACCATCATCACCATACACCATTCATTCGCCACACATGCACATCTTGATTTGACTTATTGATTTGTTTCTTTGGATCCATGGTTTGACTATGCAATAAATGTCTTGTAAGTATGTATATTTTATCTCCCACCTATGAGCTCCAGATATCAAGCCTTATTAGAGTAGGGTGAGAGAGAAGGCAATGTCACTATGCCATATACCACAAATAACACATATTTTGAGAGAAGGCATATACCATCACTACCTTGGTAAGGATCCATAAATACCACAAAAGGGAGATCAGAGAGAGTCATACAAGGAATCTCTGAGTTTTATTTAAAACTCTGGAAAAAAAACTCCAGAGCTATAGCTGATCAAGAATAAGAGACATGGCACTTGGCTAGACTGTTCTATCTTTTAACTACTCAAGACAGGAGTGACGGTTACATGTCCCATGGTGAAAGGTAAAGTAAGTAAGTTTTAAGTCTTGACAGTTTACTCTAACTCAGAGATAAGATCTTATTTAAAAGCATATGTACCATCAATTTTTAAAAGTATTGCAACAACTTCTAATCCATCGCTGAGTCTATCCTTGCTCAGGGACGAGCAAGAGGTAAGCTTGGGGGAGTTTGTTGACGGTCCTTAAGTATCAAATTTAATTATCAAATAAACAAAGAAAAGGATCCAAATGAAATCAACATCTAGACTTAGGGTTTTATCTGACAGAATTCCACGAGTTTTGGTGTTTGTCTATTTCTGTAGGGGGTTATCAGGAAATATGGAAGAAAGGCCCACACGTCGGGATTACATAGAGATATTAACGTGCCGCGCAATTATCTTACATCTAGAAGACTGCAGAAGACATGGGAAGGAAGCGGAGGCCGAATGGGGCCAGGCACTGGGCGCCTGCCCCCTCTCTGAGTTGGATCAGGACTCTCTTTCGGGATCAATCTCCACTGACCTAAAGGATCAATGATAACCGTTCAATCAATGTCGGTTTGATCCAACGGCCCATATTCACTTGAAGGGACTATAAAACCAGACCCCCTGGCCCCTGGAGGAGAGAGCCTCTCAACCCTAATTCATTATTCCTCGAGGGAGAAGAAGCCCCTGATCAAGATTAGAGCCACCACATCAATTAGATATCTAGATTAGCATAGCTACATAGGATTAGAACTAGGAGTCTTGTCTCGCAATGATTGCTAAGTATGCTTGCACTAACTATGATAATGCTAGACTATATAGTTGAGAATAACTTAGGAAATATTCTTGTAGTTCGTTCTAATACCATGCTAATGACTTTCTAGAGTATCTAATTGAGGTGCTTATCATATTTATATGTGGCTAGTTATGCTGATCAGATTAATTATCTTTGTCACTATTTAAGACTTATCTTTGTGCATAGTGATATTAGCAAGGTAAATGAGAAACATAGCAATCACTCCCCTGTAATAATGTTGCTCTGCCAGCCCAATACACGAGAGGGGGACTATATAAGAATCAATGAAGCTGTCACTATCACGAACTACCCCACGATCCGGCATATTGGGTACAATCGCAGATAAATACGGTATAAGCACCACGCCTACACAATATCTATCATTTACCCATGGATCCGATGGATAAACGCTATACGATCCTAAGCATGTATATAGATCCAATCTAACTAAGCCAAGTACATAACTATGATAAACTAAGAACAATATAATCTTAAATATAAGCAAGTAGAGCGAAGTCATAAGCAATATATTGAAGTAGAACAAAGTCATATTCATATATTGAAGAACAAAGATAATTAGAAGAACAATTAGAAGCACAATTAGAGAATTTCCATGAATCCTCTTGACAGATCCGGAAACCAATCGAAGATTGACTCCTAGTTCTAATCCTATGTAGCTATGCTAATCTAGATATCTAATTGATGTGGTGGCTCTAATCTTGATCAGGGGCTTCTTCTCCCTCGAGGAATAATGAAC
>NC_012874.2:56327717-56328705 GCF_000003195.3 Sorghum bicolor
TGGAATGTGTATCTTGATGAGCTCTATCTACCTTGTATTCAAAAGTTTTTCATTTGAGGTCATTTACTCACTTGTTTGACCAGGTTTGACCAAGCCACGCCTTGGGTTTTCAAAACAAGTGAACTGAGTCTTCTGTAACTTTTCCAAATGCAAAAATGTATTGTGTATCAAAGGTAGACCTTGATGAGGTCTAACTATGTTGTATTCAATTTTTTTTCATTTGAGGTATTTTTTTGCCTAGTTTGACCAAGTCAAACATTGGATTTTTTAGAAAATACACTTTGACCGAATCCGAGACGGTCTCAGATGCAAAAGTCATGAATACAAAGTTTGTTCCCCTTATCAAGATACATATTTGTTGTAATGGTCAACTTTTCATTTGAGATGGTTTCAACCACTAAAATTTTGAAATTTCAAATTTTCACTCCTACACACGTTTTCGGGAACCTAGACGGCCCCAACTCCGAAAGTCATGAATAGCAATTTTGTTCCACTCATCATGATCTACATTTGATATGTAGGACATTTTTGCATTTGACAAAGCGTTAAGAAAGTGCAGTTCTAAATCCACAAGTCCCGCAGGTAGTTTCATAAAGTCTATGTGTGATTCAAGACTTTGTGACTAGAGTTTACAAACACTTTCTCAAATGCAAAAATGTTCTATGTATGGAATGTGTATCCTGATGAGCTCTATCTACCTTGTATTCAAAAGTTTTTCTTTTGAGGTCATTTACTCACTCGTTTGACCAGGTTTGACCAAGCCACGCCCTAGGTTTTCAAAACAAGTGAACTGAGTTTTCTGTAACTTTTCCAAATGTAAAAATGTATTGTGTATCAAAGGTAGACCTTGATGAGGTCTAACTATGTTGTATTCAATTTTTTTTCATTTGAGGTATTTTGTTGCCTAGTTTGACCAAGTCAAACATTGGATTTTTTAGAAAATACACTTTGACCGGACCCGAGACGGTCTCAGATGCAAAAGTCATGT
>NC_012874.2:56329796-56422277 GCF_000003195.3 Sorghum bicolor
AGAGAGAGAGGAAGGAGAGGTGAGGAGAGGGAAAGGTTTAAAAAAGGCCTTAGAAACATGTCTACCATCATTTGATCAAGAACTTGGAGCATCAAGGCATCAAAACAGAGCAAGTAGGTTGAACGAGCAGGCAGCAAGCAGCAGCACAGTAGTGCTTTAGTAGTAGTAGCAGTGCTTTAGTAGTAGCAGCAGCAGATGCAGCAGGAGCAAGCATAGGAGAGCAGAACAGACAAAGGAGAACAAATTAGTAATCGGTAGTAGTAGAAGAAGCAAGAAATCATGTGCCCTCAAATTAGCGGGTTGCTGCTTTATAGAGCCATCCACTGCTCTGTGGTGATCATAGATCATAGACTTATATGACAGTTAGTAATAGGTTAAGAGAAAACCCATTTGCACTAGAGGACCGAAAACCTCTAGGGGAGGCTAGTATCCAATGGCACTCCATTCGAGACAAGTTTCCCCCAAAAGCTTTCGGTCTAGGAGAAGCTATGGGTATTTGACTGTCATGTTGTCTCACTACACCTTTTGTATCATCGAGCAAGAAATTTTGAAAAAAAAAGTAGTACAAGTAGTAAAGGCCTCAGTACCTTGTCAATCATCATTTGATCATGAACTTGGAGCATAAAGGCATCGTAATAGAGAAGATGAGGTCATATAGGGGCCGCTGGTAACGATGCCAAGTTCATCACAAGTTCTTGATCATCAGCTCATATTCCATATAATGAATGCACTTAGACAATCTCATCATCGGCAAAACAAAGGAGAGAAGAAAAATCATAGAAGTAGTAGGAGAGGAGAGGAGTAGTAGTATAGAGGAGCACAGTTTATAAAACTGTCATAGAGAGGGTAGTAGTAGAGTTGGGCACAACAGCAGTAGTAGTAGGATTACATTAAGCCCCAACAGTAGTGTAGTACTAGTAGAGTACTAGAGTAGAGCAGCAGCTAGCACTAGTAGTAGACTAGTGCAGTAGTGTTGGAGAGAGAATGAGAGTAGAAAATAGAAGAGAGATAGAAGGAGCAGAGAGGAAGTAGAGGTGAGGAGAGGGAAAGGTTTAAGAAAGGCCTCAGAAACATGTCTAGCATCATTTGATCAAGAACTTGGAGCATCAAGGCATCAAAACAGAGAAGAAGGCACTATAGAGGCGGCTAGTAATGATGCCAAGTTACTCATAAGTTTTGGATCATCAGCTCATATTCTAAAATAATGTATTGAATTAGACAATTTCATCATCGGCAAAACAATAGTAGAGGAGAGAGAGTATAGTAGTATTATAGAGGAGCACAGTTCAAAAAATGTCATCAATTTAAAATTATGCCAGTAAGCCACCACAAATAGTAGTAGAGAGGAGTGGCATATAAGCAGCCTGCTATATAAACAACAGTAATTATGCCTCAGTATATAAAACTGTCAAGATGTATGATTAGTAGAGAGTAGTAGTACAGTTGGAGTAGAAAAGCAGTAGTAGTAGGATTACAGTAAGCCACAAATCAAAATGACAGTAAGCATTAAGTAGCAGAACAGTATTGCATTAAGAGGGAGAACAATATTGCATTAAGTAGTAGATAGCAAGTACTAATCAAGAGATAGTGGACAACAAGTACTAATCAAGAGATAATAGACAATAAGTACTAATCAAGAGGGACTATCTTTGTTTATCATACTATTCATTTTTAGTTGATATAGAGATAGTAAGGCACAATGATTGTATGAAAGAAGAAAAAGAATGTGTAGTAGAAATCAAGTACTAATCAAGAGGGAGAACAGTCAAGAATGTTGCATAATTGCATAAGAATAAGATAATTTAGATGGTTGCACTATCAATCCACAAATTTGTGTGCACAGATAGATAATTACTAGATAGATCCTACTGTTACTACAAATGTGTGCATCCCCACACCATACCAACTGAAAGAATGTCACCAAAGGCACAACAAATGTAAGAATATGCACCAATTGGCTCTCAAGATATCTGAAACATGAGTACCAACCCATCACCTCCCCAAAAAAATTATTGTATTCAACATCATAGAATTAAAACTTAGCAACCACTGGCCACCAGAATAAATAAGGCACTGTGGGTGTCCTGGTCGAGAGGCTATAGGCAATATAGGGTATGTTACCTATGATGTATACCAAAAATATAATCAAGTACTAGAAGTAGTGTACCAAATCAATTTGAGTGTGAGTAACCCAACAATTATCATCCACTGGTAAGGAATACTTTCATTGCTGCTACTTGTATGCATGGTCAAGGTGCATGCCTCTGATTGCACAACCATACTGACCCCAAGCAATATGACAAAGCCATCCGACCTCAGCATGGTTTCCAGATAGGTCTTTGGAGCTCCATAATTCCAGCCTATCACTATTGGGCACCATGGCTGATAAGCTATAGTGGAATGAACTAGAATGTGCACACTAGAATATTCATGTTCACGATCTATTTTATAAACCAGTACAGAATGTGCCCCCACCCCCAATCACGGCAGCTGATGAACCCTATTGCGTGCTATCAATCTGAACACGATTAATTAAGCCCCCACCCCTAATCATCGATCCAAGCACACAACAAAGACGTAATATCACACAAATCTAATTAGGACTCAAAGAGAGGAGGGGGCGGTACCTTTGGAGGAGAAGGAGAGAAAGTCATGGACGGGTGGCGGCTAGGGTTCCTAGCAGGCGGCCACGCGTGGAGCTCCGGCCCACCAGTGGCGTCGAAGCAGTTCGCGGACGGAGCAGGTCGCCAATGTCGCGGACGGAGCATGTCGCGGACGGGTGGCGGACGGAGCAGGTCGCCAAGGTCGCGGACGGAGCAGGTCGCCAAGGTCGTGGACGGAGCGGACGGAGCAGGTCGCCAAGAAGAGGGACGACGGAGGTTACCGACTCGTAGCGGTGGCGACAAGGGTGACCTAG
Organism: Sorghum bicolor; assembly: GCF_000003195.3. Classification (NCBI taxonomy): domain Eukaryota; kingdom Viridiplantae; phylum Streptophyta; class Magnoliopsida; order Poales; family Poaceae; genus Sorghum; species Sorghum bicolor. The sequence goes on from NC_012874.2 coordinate 56,332,714, forward strand.
GGTTCCCGGCGGCGGCTAGGGTTTCCGACCGGGTGACCTGTAGCAGAGTGGTGGCGTGGCACGCGCACCGGCGAAGGGGGAGGGGTAGGAGAGCTCGAGGAGTGGAGGAGGCGGAGCACACGGGCACCAGCGGCTGTGGCTGCGGCAGCGCTGGCGGGCCAGTTTGGCAGCCTGGCGGCGGCGTCAAGAGGATGAACACGCCCAGGACTTAGCCGAATGGGCCTCCCCTCAGCCGGCCACTATATATTTAGGGCAGGAACACTGTAAGGGCGGTTGAGGTCTAGAACCGCCCTTACAGTGGTTAATTACCAAATTTTTATTTTTTCTTAAACTATTGTATTTTTGATTGATTTATCTATATTTTTTCTTAAATATATTTATAAAATAAAATTAAACTATTGTATTTTTGATTGATTTATCTATATGAAGTGTACAATTTTAAACTATTCCATGTTTTTTTAAAAAATAAAAAATCAAATGTTTTTAGAAATAAAATTCAGATTTATGCAAATTTGAATTATTTGAAACAGTTTTCATTTCAACATTTTGAATAAAACATTGGATGGATTTTCAAACATTGGATTTTCATTTGAGGTATTTTGTTGCCTAGTTTGACCTAGTTTGACTAAGTCAAACATTGTATTTTTTAGAAAATACACTTTGACCGGATCCGAGACGGTCTCAGATGCAAAAGTCATAAATACAAAGTTTATTCCCCTTATCAAGATGCACATTTGTGGTAATGGTCAACTTTACATTTGAGATGGTTTGAACCACTAAAATTTTGAAATTTCAAATTTTCACTGCTACACGCACGTTTTCGGGACCCTAGACGGCCCCAACTCCGAAAGTCATGAATAGTAATTTTGTTCCACTCATCAAGATCTACATTTGATATATAGGACATTTTTGCATTTGACAAAGCGTTAAGAAAGTGCAGTTCTGAATCCACAAGTCCCGCAGATAGTTTCAGAAAGTCTATGTGTGATTCAAGACTTTGTGACTAGAGTTTACAAACACTTTCTCAAATGCAAAAATGTCCTATGTATGGAATGTGTATCTTGATGAGCTCTATCTACCTTGTATTCAAAAGTTTTTCATTTGAGGTCATTTACTCACTTGTTTGACCAGGTTTGACCAAGCCACGCCTTGGGTTTTCAAAACAAGTGAACTGAGTCTTCTGTAACTTTTCCAAATGCAAAAATGTATTGTGTATCAAAGGTAGACCTTGATGAGGTCTAACTATGTTGTATTCAATTTTTTTTCATTTGAGGTATTTTTTTGCCTAGTTTGACCAAGTCAAACATTGGATTTTTTAGAAAATACACTTTGACCGAATCCGAGACGGTCTCAGATGCAAAAGTCATGAATACAAAGTTTGTTCCCCTTATCAAGATACATATTTGTTGTAATGGTCAACTTTTCATTTGAGATGGTTTCAACCACTAAAATTTTGAAATTTCAAATTTTCACTCCTACACACGTTTTCGGGAACCTAGACGGCCCCAACTCCGAAAGTCATGAATAGCAATTTTGTTCCACTCATCATGATCTACATTTGATATGTAGGACATTTTTGCATTTGACAAAGCGTTAAGAAAGTGCAGTTCTAAATCCACAAGTCCCGCAGGTAGTTTCATAAAGTCTATGTGTGATTCAAGACTTTGTGACTAGAGTTTACAAACACTTTCTCAAATGCAAAAATGTTCTATGTATGGAATGTGTATCCTGATGAGCTCTATCTACCTTGTATTCAAAAGTTTTTCTTTTGAGGTCATTTACTCACTCGTTTGACCAGGTTTGACCAAGCCACGCCCTAGGTTTTCAAAACAAGTGAACTGAGTTTTCTGTAACTTTTCCAAATGTAAAAATGTATTGTGTATCAAAGGTAGACCTTGATGAGGTCTAACTATGTTGTATTCAATTTTTTTTCATTTGAGGTATTTTGTTGCCTAGTTTGACCAAGTCAAACATTGGATTTTTTAGAAAATACACTTTGAGCGGACCCGAGACGGTCTCAGATGCAAAAGTCATGAATACAAAGTTTGTTCCCCTTATCAAGATACACATTTGTTGTACTGGTCAACTTTTCATTTGAGATGGTTTGAACCACTAAAATTTTGAAATTTCAAATTTTCACTGCTACACGCACGTTTTCGGGACCCTAGACGGCCCCAACTCCGAAAGTCATCAATAACAATTTTGTTCCACTCATCAAGATCTACATTTGATATATATGACATTGTTGCATTTGACAAAGTGTTAAGAAAGTGCAGTTCTAAAACCACAAGTCCCGCATGTAGTCTCACACGCATACATAAATGTAGTCTCACACACATACATAAATTTAGTCTCACACACATACATAAATGTAGTCTCACACGCATACATAAATGTAGTCTCACACACATACATAAATGTAGTCTCACACGCATACATAAATGTAGTCTCACATGGATACATAAATGTAGTCTCACACACATACAAATGACTATTTATTAGTATCCGCCACCGTAACAGTTTTCCACTTCAGACCTTTTCGTTCCCATGGCAATACGTCTTTGGGTTGGTTTTTTTCCACAACACCGATCTTGTTAATAAAGTCTGTGAATAGCGGCATCTGATCGCACTTATTGTAGGCTTCAACATCATCGACGCCATCAACTCCGATAATGTGTTTTTTCTAGGGATAACCACATGCTTAGGTTTCTTCTTTGGGGGGACAATGCTGAGCGGGTCGGTCATATAGAAAACCTGTGTAACATGTGAAGCAAGGACCCATGGATCATCCTGGTAGCCTATGTTGTGAAGGTCCACGACCCTCAATCCGATTTCATTGAATTCATGTTGCTTGATCCAACGACATCGAAATAGGGCCACATTTAGTGCCTCAGTTCCATAGTCAAGTTCCCATATATCTTCAATTATGCCAAAGTAGTCGATCTTTTGTCCCCCTGTGCCGATAGCCACTGCTCGAACACCACTGTTTTGGTTCACACATTTACTATCCTTTGCGTGGGTATAGTATGTGTACCCATTGATCTCATAAGAACTCCAAGATGTCACCTGTCTTGATGGCCCCGCTGCCAACTTACTCATGGTAATAGAATCTATGGTTTCTCCAGGCTGTATGTTTTGGTCCTTCAACCAAGAAGTTAGGCGTTGCTTGTGTTGTTTCATGACCCAATCACCTGTACGACCATTTCTCTCTGATTGGATGATCTCCATGTGTTCATCAATATATGGTACCATCAGTTTTGTGCTCACCAAGACAGCGTAGTGCGCCCGACTCACTTCTGCGTATTCATTGACGATGAAGATTTTTCTACCATTTGTGCCCTTCCCGGCCAGCCTACCCTTGTAGTGAGAATAGGGAATACCAATCCCTCTCTGTACTTTTAGGTACTCTTGACAGCACTCGATGACTTCTTCACTACTGTAGCCCTCTATCATAGAGCCCTCTAGGTATGCACGATTATGCACGTATCAGCTTAGAACCGACATGAACCGCTCATACGACCACATTTCATGCAAGTAGCAAGGGCCCAACGCCTGTATCTGATGAACCATGTGAATCATGAGATGTACCATAGGGTCGAAAAAAGCGGGAGGTAAACACATCTCTAGTTGGTTTTGGGTCTCTACGACAAAATCATGTAGGTCACTCAGCTCTGTCTTGCTAATCTTCTTCTATGAGATCTTCGACCAGAAGTAGCACATGCGGGTGATAGCCATCTTCAAAAACTCTGGCTTGATAGCCCTTATTGCGATTGTAGGAACACTGTCAGCATCATATGACAATCGTGAGCCCTGCAGTGTGGAAATGATAGGTCCTTCATCGACACAAGCTTCTTTGGGTTTGCCGAAAACCCAGTCGGGACTTTGATCCCCTTCATAGAAGTGCATAAACCTCTCCTCTCTTCTAGGTCCAGGTTGTAGCTAGCAGCGGGTAGGGTGTATTTTCTAGTTTTTGTCTCAAGTACCGGGTGAAGCTCTGGCATCACATGTAGCTGCTCCATGTCTCTCCTTGCTTTGAGAATATCCTTTGACTTCGGTGTATCCATCAAGGTAGCGATGAGACTCTCAAAGACATTCTTCTGCACATGCATAGCATCAATGGCATGGGGGACCTCCAATTGTGGCCAATATTCAAGATATTGGAAGAAGATTGACTTTTTCTTAAAAGGCACGCCTTCCATAGGAGGTGTGCTTCTATCTCTAGATGTTCCATCCATTTTCTTCTTTCCATAGATGACGCTTATATTTTTCACCATTTGGAACACATATTGTCCATCATGATGTCTCTCCGAAGGTCGATCTTCATCCTCTGGGATGTTGCCAAAATACTTTAAGTACAGTTTGCTACGGTACTTGTGACCTTGCTTTAAAAAGCGACGATTGCTGATGTAAATAGTCTTCTTAGATCCATCTAGGTACACCCATTTAGTATCATCCAGACAGACTAAGCATCCCGTCTTGCCTTTGATTTGTCCAGACAAGGCAAACAACGCAGGGTGGTCGTTGATAGTCATAAATATTATTGCTCTTAATGTGAAGGTCTCTTTTTGGAATGCATCATACATCAGCTCCCCTGTCCTCCATAGTTTCTCGAATTCTTCCATCACAGGCTCGAGGAACACATCCATATCAAAGCCTGGTTGCTGAGGGCCAGAAACTAGAACAGTGAGGAAAATATACTTTCTCTTCTGACACAACCACATTGGGATGTTGTACATGGTCAAGATCACTGGCCATGTGCTATGGTTGCTCGTCCTCTCGTTGAAGGGATTCATTCCATCGGTGCTCAAGGCAAACCGTACATTCCTTGGGTCTGAACTGAACAGTGGGTTGTTATTATCGAAGTCCTACCACTAACTGCCATCGGCTGGGTGTGCAATCACATTGTCATCGACCTTGCGCTCATCGTCCCACCATGTCATGAGCGCGGCTTCCTTAGGGTTGAGGAAAATACGCCTCAAGCGGTCGGTCACTGGCAGATACCACATTACCAAGGTAGGAATTTCTCTTCTTTGCGTCGTTGCCTAATGGGGTGTCCTCTGGAGGTCGAGATTCTTGTACCACCTTTTTGGAACCCTTCTTACTCCTCTTGTTCCCAGTGGAGGCTTCTCCGCCACTGTAAAGGTCATTGTCCTTGTACCGACTTGCCCCACAACGAGGACATTTATCCAGACCTTCGAACGTTTTACCACGAAAAAGGATACAATGGTTGGGGCATGCATGGATCTTTTCAACACCCATTGTCAATGGACTTATGACCTTCTTAATATGGTATGTGTTGGAGGGAACTATGTTCGGTAGTGGCAGCACAGATGACAGAAGATGCAACAGATCGTCAAAACTGCAGTCTGACCAGCTGTAATTAGCCTTCAGGATGAGTAGCTCAAGCACAAAACGGAGCAGTGTCCAGTGTGTTGGACAGCCCTTCTCAACACCATACACAGTCTCCTTTGACGCTGTTTTCACCCGTTCTAGATTTTCTAGCCCGTCTTCTGTTGTATTATTTCTGGTCGAATGGCCCGAAGCATTTCCTCTAAGTTGTCAAAGTTTTCTGCATCCCCCTCACATGCTCCAGCATCATTATTGTCAACACCGCCAACATCCCCATCATTAATGTCGACACCACCGGCATCATCACCAAGTGCTTGTTCATTGGCTAAATCATGTTGCATTTGTGCTTCAAACATGTCTGCGTATTGGGACAACAATTGGCCTTCTTCAGCATCGTCTTCTTGGTCATCATCGTTGCCATCAAGAAACATTACTTCACCATGATGAAGCCATACTGTGTAGTTTGGGACAAATCCTCACATAATCAGATGTGATCTGATGATTTCCACATCATAAGTTGCTAAGTGGTTCTTGCAATCTTTATAGGGACAAATAACTGAACAATTATTTCCTGCTGACAACGTCTTTGCATGATTCACTGCGACTGTAATAAATTTGTCCACCTCATTAGCATAGGCTTGCGAGTATCTTGGCAAACCATACATCCAAGTAGCCCTATGCTCCATCTTTATATAAATAAAAAAAATAATTAGTTGAGAATGATTATTAGCAACGATTATTAGCTATAATTAATAGTACCACTTATTATCTACCATTATTAGCAACAATTAATAAGTAACAATTATTATCTACCACTATTAGCAACAATTATTAGCTATCATTATTAGTAATAATTGTGTTAGAAACGATTATTAGACATAATTAATATTACCAATTATTATCTACCATTATTAGCAACAATTAATAAGTAACAATTATTATCTACCATTATTAGCAACAATTATTAGCTATCATTATTAGTAATAATTGTGTTAGAAACGATTATTAGACATAATTAACATTACCAATTATTATCTACCATTATTAGAAACAATTAATATTAACAACAACTATTAGTTTACCAATAAGTATTCATGCCAACCACATTCAAAATTCATGAAAAAAAGAAAACCCTAGATCTAGAATGCCTTTTCTCTCCATACATGAAACTACAATTAATCTCCAATAAAATCAAGCTATATCACCTAATTGATGGTGAAAGGTGGTGTCTCTACCTATTCTACACTAATAGCATCGTAGATAAGCTCTAATTTGGTCAACACAAAACTCAAGCTCCATGGAAGAGAGAGAAAACCAAAATGTAAATTGCTCACTAACCAACCAATAAAACTTAGATTAGAGGGTGGGAATAGCATTTTCTTACCTTAAACAAGCTCCCCACCAAAGGATTTAAGTTCAAAACCTCCCCCCCTTCCTAGAGTGATTTTAGGGAGGTGCCCAAGGCCTCCCAAACCTTTTTTTTGCGAGTGGAAGTGAGTGGCTCGGGGAGGAAGAAGAGTGGGCTGGCTACTTATGCTACAGACCACTGTAGGGGCGGCTGGTAACACCAACCGCCCCTATAGAGAACATTGCAAGGGCGGCTCACTTCCTGGTTGGCTGCCCACCCACTGTGAGGGCGGTTCAAATGTTAGCCGCCCCTACAGTGTGGGGGGCGCTCTCTTAGTAAGTTTTTCACGTAGTGGTTCCTAGCACATACAGTGGTGGAGCAGGCCGACGTGCTGTGGATGTCACCGAGGGATGAGTCGTTGACTATGCTTGTTGAGATCCTAATGACAGTGCCAAAGCCAATCACACTGACTGCCGACATGGTGGTGCACAACAGAAGGTCGACACTGACGGACGGGATGGTATACCTAACCGAGGCTCCGAGAAATGTGCTGAGATACAGCTGCCACTGCAAGAAGGCTCTCACACTGCCAGCATCCTCTTGAGCTGACCACATCATCATCAAGCCACGATGTTTAGTTTAAATATGCTCTCACAATCTCTTACTCAATCTGTCACAAATTATAAGACGTTTGACTTTTTTATATCAAGTTTGACCACTCATCTTATTCAAATTTGATTTAAAATATCATTTATTTTCTCGAGGCTTGATTTATTAATAAATGTTCTTTAAGAATAACTTAAATTTGACTATTTTTACATAAATTTTTTAAATAAGACGTCCGGTCAAACATGAGGTCAAAAAGTCAAACATCTTGTAATTTGAGATGGAGGGAGTAATTAATTGTGATAAATTAAAATCAATCATAAGGTTAGTTACATATTTTTGCATACATGCTGGTGTATGAGTGTTTCTGTTTGAGTGGTCATACTCTAGATTTCAACGAAATCATAGTTCTTTGGAAAACGATTTGAAAACTAGTTTCAAAAATTATAAAAAAGGAAAAAAGGACGTGCTCCATCTTTTCTGTTTCTTCATTTGATGGCAGCTGTTGACACCTGTTAACCCACAATATTTATTAGCAATTATCTCTCCACCATACATGAATATCTACAAGAACAGGGTTATCACTGATATTTTCCACGAGTTTTGATGATTTGTGTAATTTTGAGGGAATTGTCCAGAAAAGCCTAAAAAGAGGGATTTGATTGCTAATCTGCCGCGAAACTTATCCGCGACGAAAGGATGTTTCTAGAGGGATCATGAATACTCTAGAAGACACCCGAAGCAACAGGGGGGCCAGCAGCCGCCAAGTGGGGCCAGCCGGCCCCACCCCTCCACTGGGCGGCACCTAGGGTTAGGGTTGGCCGCCCCCCTTCTAGAGTCTTCCTCCACCACCTTCGAGGAACCATCTTGGCCGCTTGCTACATCAGTTTGATCCAACAGCGCGTATCCATCCCACTGGGCTATAAATAAAGGGCCAGACCCCTCGTGGAGGAGGCCAGATCAAGAGATAAAGATTCAGAGCATTAGATAGAGATCCACTAGATCTAGGCTAGCAATCAAGATAGAGATTAGAGAGATAGAGTAGAGGAGTAGAGATTCGGAGGAGTCCCGACCTGTCATCACTTCCTCACGAGCTGTATTCGTCTGGATTCGGCTCCCTCGCCCGGAGCTATGTTCTGAGGTACTTTTGTATTTACCATTCTGATTCAAGTAAGCAACTTGTTTTTATACGTTCTTTTGTTTTCAACTCATATTATATTGAGTACTTCAAGATTTGGGTAGCTCCTGTCGGAGTAGTGATTCGTAGCATAGACGTGGTGTCTGGGCTATGGTTGCTTGTAGATGTCCCCTGATCAGTCGGAGAATGGTAGCTCGCGTAGCTGACTTTATAGCTACGTTGAAATCTCTGTAGTCCACTTCTTGCCGATAGGACTGATAGGCTTGTAGGTGCCTAGTAGGAGATTACTCTATTTCTTCTCCTATTCGGGTTACTTGTCCGATAAGACGATAATATAGAAAGTTTACCGGTTATTAGAACCAGAGTACATTAGCTATTTCCTCATTCTCAATAATTTTCTAGATTGTTTGTACCTCCCTTAGATTAAGAGTAATCGGCTAGGTCATAAATCACATACTGTTCCTCTGGGTTCGATATTAAAACCAAGTTGATCTTGGTGAAGTGCTGATCAGTATATATCTGTGCACTTGCGGATAATCTGATTATAATTATTATATTGGGTGCAATTAATTTATATCAACAACAGCCAAAGCCACGTCCAGGCGTGCCATCTGAAGTTCCATTTATGGTTTATTTTATATTTGTATGTGTCTGTGATGAATCTATTGAGTATTATCCTACTCAACATAGTAAACAACAAACAATAAGTTGTCTTGTGTTGATGCGTAGCATATGTGCAATTATGTCATGAGAAATAGGGGAGCAATACTTGACACACTTATGGATTGTTCCCAATATTAACATCAACCATGGTGGACTACGTTGGACATGGTGGACTACGTCAACCGTCACGGCTATCTCCACTTGTGGCTACCACAACTATCCAAAGGGTTGGGTGCAATCTTAGATGACCTATTGGGTAGACACCATGTTTATATTTTTTTTATCGATTTCTAGTCTAATCATGTACGATAACTAGAGCACCCGATGCAAGCAGAGATCCCATGCAAATGTATGACAAATATAATAAGCATACATTTGGAAGACATAGAAGTAAATAGAGAAGATAGGATACAAAGATATACCTAACCACTAAAGACTTCTCCAAAACCTAAGCGTCGCTAGAGTTTCCGTAACTCTTAACTAGAACTAATCTACTATACATTGGAGAGTCTAGCCCTAATCCTCCTTGTGCACCCTGATCTTTGAATGAGAGATAAGAATTACGGTTTTAGGGATTTTCTCAACCAGGGAGGCAGGGGGCCTACTAATATATGCTGATGGGATGAACAAGAGCTCTTGGTTTACATTGATGTTGATCAATGGTGAATATGCAAACCCTAAGGTGGTCGAGAAACCGACTTAGAAGCAGGCTATGGAGTATATCGCCTGTGTAGCCAACCTAGGGCTTGTTGACACTTCTTAACAACACTATCAGAGGACAGAGATTAACTACTATCCTAGTAGTAGTACTAGAAGCGTCGGGTTAGTAGTTCTTAGCTACACACCTAAGGTGAGGCTAGAGTTGGCAAGTCTACTAATGCCTAGTGGGGTTGTCAATCCCGACACTAATAGGGCCAACAAGAGTGATTGCAGTCTGCCTAAGTTGAATGGGATCTGCAAGCTTATAGAACTATCGTGTGTAGCACATTGCCTAGTGAGTAACTAGGTGTCAATTCATAATTTCCCTAATGAAGGCTAGGGAGGTGTGGTCAAGTTGGGTAAGAATGGATGATTGGAGTTAGGAATGGTATGAAATGGGTTGGCTAGCAAGAACGAATGGATGTGTAATTAATATATGGAAAAGAGAATAAAATAAAACATAACCAAACTAATCTACCAACTAACCTAAGGGCGTTAAGAAATAAATAAGAGTGGTAGTAGTTTTAGGGAACATAGTAAAAGGATAGTACTACTTATTCAAGTCAACTAAATAGGCGTACCCGTCCTGAACTCACCATTTGGTTGATCAGGCATGAAGCACAATGAGCCTTACATTTTGAGAACTATACCGAACGTGGGGGAATACGTAGGCAATCAGGGCTGTCACCACCTGGTGCTACCCCAGCTATCCGTGGGTCTAGCCGTATCTGAATGTAAGACTATAGCCTAAGCACCGCGCTTAATCTATATTCCTACTATCTTTACCCGAGCCTTAGAGTAAAGACACCCTAACTAGATGATAGAGCAATTCCTTAGCTTGAACAACTAACACTAAACTAACCAAGCTATCTATCCTAAAATAATTGAGCACCTAAGCTCACTAATGATATGATCACTATAAACTAAGTACTTGAAAGGTAAATAATCAATAGAGTACTCAAATACTAAAAGTAAATGATAAATAATAAATGAGTACTAAGATAGAAAAGGTATAATACCAGAGTGGAGTGGAGGACAACTATTCCCATGTCCAAGCTGATCTACGCCTGGCTACTCTTCCCACTTTCAACTCCGAGCTACTAGAGCTAGGCTAAGCTGCGGGTAGAGAGGCTATGGAGCTAAGCTAGGCTACCTAAGCAAGGGAGCTACTACACTAACACTTGCTCTAAGCTTGAGCTCTTCTTGTGTTCTCTTCTTTTCTCCCTTCCCTGAAACATGTGCCAAGGGGATCCTTTTATAGGCCAGGAAGTCTTCTAGAGGAAGGAGCTCGTAGCGGAGTGAAGACGAGTGGCGGGCGCCACCCCCTAGCGGGCGCGAGGGATTTCACGTCAGGCGCCACACCTGAGTAACTGCCTTAGCTTCCAACAGTCTAGATGAGCTCCCAATGTCGGTTTCAGGCAGGACACGTGTCGGAGTAACATTTTGTCACATGTTGGAAAACCATAATCCATGTGACATCATCTTCTGGTCAGTTTCTAGTTGGGTCCAATTCACTCTTTTCCTATTATTTCCTGCATTCAAGTAAATTTCTATGTACATGTGGAACTAGGTAAGTAATAAGCAAAATATGCACATGATCATGTCGATTGACATGGTTTTGGATGAAATGTTGATGGTCAAAACAGGTGTTAAGGACCATCAACCAGGCTCAGTTCAGCCAACCCACTGTAATTGCCGATGAGGCCTTGCTAGGTCACCTTCTCATGTCTTCTAGAATATTCTCAAGTTGGTGCCATGGTGGAATATGCTTTATAGCCCGATGTCCTTGAGATGCTTTCTAGAGTCTTCACCAAAACTGCAGAAGTCTATCATTTGAACCCCTATTCCATGTAGGTAATTCCTTTTATGTCATGTTCCATGTTTGGTTGAAGGGTTATAATTGTAGTTAAGGACCATTAACAAGCTCCCCCAAGCTTAACCTTTGCTAGTCCCTTAGCAAAGCTAAACTATGCAAAAAAATGGATTAGGTGTTGCTTCAATGTTTTCACACCTCAAAAGTACACATGAGTTCATACAAGAATTCTTTTCTAGATTAGAATAAACCAATCAAACTTTTAAACTTATACATGTTACCATTAACCTTGGGGTTGTAGCCTTTACTAGGGTCTTGAGCAATTGAAAGACAAAATGGTGAAGTCAAGCACTTTTTCTCAAGGTCTTTGTTCCACCATTGTTCTTGAGTTTTTGTAAGTTTTCAAACTAAAACTCAGAGATTTCGTTGTATGACTCTCTTAAGTCTCTCAATATGTGGTATTTTTTATCTTCACCAAGGCAATAAAGATGTTATGCCTTTTTCTATTCCTACCACTAAGGCTTATAAGGAGTTCATAGGTTGGGAGAGAGCTACGACATACTTGTAATGCACATATTGTAAAGTCAAACAATGGACCCCAAGAGAGTTGAATCATACAATCAAATCACGATGTGCATGTGTGTGGAATATATCATGGCTAAACACTAACTCTAGTTTGCTCCTAAGAACGTATCTCTCTTTTATAATTTGAATATAATTGCTAGAGAATAGGGGCTATCTTATTCATCTTTATCTCTCTTTATGGTAGGCATCTTAGTACCCATTCTTTTTAGATATCTCAAACACTTGACCATCTTTTTTCAACTCTTCTTTTATCTTCTTTTTGAATAACTTTTGCATAGACCCATGTCCCCATTTTGCAACAAAACTTTTGGGAGAGAGCAACAAGAACATGGAGCATTTAATTGGAGGTGAAAACATATCAAAAATATTATTGGTGTCCACTTCTAGAGCAGAATATTTTTGGATGGATCTAAATGGAAAGCATGTTTTTGCACCTACCCTTAATATAGGAGTAGTGCATATGTGGGTGGTGTGCACATGATCTTGACTTTAAGAGCATGACAAACTTCTTATAAGGGTGAATAAATCTTGACAAGACTCAATGCAAAAGCAAGCAACATATATCTAGAAGTTTACCTAGCCTAAATAACATGTATGGCTCTAGTGGGAATTAAGCTTAGTCATACAGGTACTCATCATGTAGCATCTTTGTGTTTTTAAAAAGTAAATCTCAAGAAGTCAAATATCACTCGGAACAAGATAAACAGTAGCTCAGACATTCTCATATCAAGTCTACCAATTACCTAGACCTAGATCAAGCATTCGCTAATAACGAGTCCACCCATTTGTTTGTTTTTTAAAAAGTAAATATTGTTCTTACTAATGTTCTTTGATTCATAGAAGGAATTAGCCTTCTCAGTGAGATCAACCAGATCATGACATAGTTGATAAGAAAAGGAGATGTGGTGCTAAGGTTGAAGGGTTCAGGTCTTTGTGATCTGAAGCCGCATCAGTATTTCACTATCCACCAAATTAGAGTTATTTTGAACCTAATTGAGTATTAGAAACCCTTACCCCATCCCTCGGTGATCTGAAGGTTGCCTCTCTAGTGGAGAAAGCCCGTGGTGGGCCGCTCTAGTGGAGAAGGCAAATTACATGCTGGAGAAGGCCATGAGGTAGAGTATAATGCACAAGAGAGAAGTCCGCGGGTCGCTTCAGTGGAGGAGGCCATGACAACAACAATGACATAGAGGGAAAGTGGAGGCTAGAGTAGGACGGATCGATGGACACCGATCTACGGTGGCCCATATTTCATGTCGCCTAAGACGATGGACATGTGTAGACGTTGTGGCAGGAACCAAAGGGGCAGACAACATGGTGAACACACTGAATAGCGGACTAGGAACGTTATCTGTTGTAGAGCTGGGGTAGTAGAGGAGCCGACTAGTTACCTTTTAGATTGGTCTGTTGTGCAGGCCAAGGAAGACAAAATCCATTCGTAAGGACACCCTGTAGGAAGTGTTTCCATTACTCAGTTCAACTCAATGTCTGATTTCTCTTTTTAATCTATAGATAAAGCTTGAACTAGTATTTCTCCATCATACTAAATCCAAACATAATGATTTTTTTCCTATTTTGTCTAAGATCAAGATCTATCAATTAATTTGGTTCACCTTGTCATGTGACTTTGTTTGAAAAAAAATCAAATTCTGAAACTCAAAAATATGCTAAATTGAAACAACATATTGAAAGAGCATATGATTTCACATGAAAAAATCATGAACATAAAAGTTGTACAACTCATCAAGATCTATAACTTTTATTTTGGTCATCTTTCCATGTGATTTTGTTTGAACAATTTAAAATTTGAATTTCAAGAAATGACAACTTCAAACAACATTTAGAAACACCATATGATTTGAACTGAAAAAGTCATGAAAAATAAAGTTATAGTACTCATCAAGACCTACAACTTTTGTTTTGAAAATTTCTTCATCCGACCAAGGGTTAGGAAACATTGTTCACAAATTGACATATCCCCATATAGTTCCATAAACTATGTGAGAGATTGAAGAATATGTAAGAGTAAATTATTTTAACTGGAAAAGTTGTAAACAACAAAGATGTACAACTTTAGTTTTGGTCATTTCTTCATCCTAATTCAATTTGGTAATTTGAAATAGGAATGTTAGAATATGAGCATTTTTTGTAAAAAAAAATAGGACAACGAATGGTTGCAACTGAAAAATTTATCAACATCCAAGTTGCAGAGCTCATCTCGATGTAAAAAATTTGTTTAATTTAGTCATTTCTATATCCCACTTTTTTAAAACAATTCAAAAGTTAAATTCTAAACAATAAGAACCATGGGAGACGAGAAATGATCTTTGATGTTTAGGCATCGTCATAGAGGTACCACCTCACCATCATAGATTTTGTATGTGATGACAATTTCAAAAGCCATCCTCAGGAAACCGTCATGTTCCTAGAGAATTCTTGTAGTGCATGATGATGTTTACTAAGTGATCGCTTGTTATTTTATGGTCGACAACTATATCATGGTGTTTTCTAAACAATGGTGGACAAAACGCTTACAATGTTTTCATTGAGAAGAGCATTGTGTTACACGTACGTGACTTCATTTACACATACATGTCGATATTTACTATAAGTCATGGCTTGTTATTTTATGGTCGACAACTATATGATGGTGTTTTCTATTTAATAGTGGACAAAATGCTTACATTGTTTTCACTGAGAACAGCCGAGCTACTATACAAATGTCATTGTGTATATATACACACATATACATTGAGCACCTATCATCACAATAGGCTACAGCATTCTTCTTCTTCTCCCGAGGTTGTCATGTATTTCTTTGTTAATTATTGCTTTCAAAATTTTTTCTTTTCATAATTTAGTAGACTGTTTGCTGCTTGGTTGGTATTGGTGCAATCGGTTAAGACACTAGTTTAGTATGAAAGTACGATGTCTATCGCAATATCAAGTTTATTCATGTCAAAGATGATAGTTCGAGACACATGCTATCCTTCTATTGATTATGCCATTTTTGCTTGATTATTGATTCTTATTGATATTATAACAGTTTCAAAATAGGGAAAAGACAAGGATAGTACGTGATCATGGCTGCCCCTGCCCCTTATACCAAGACAGAGTGGCCCGAGCTGGAAGGAGAGGACCTTCGTGATGCACTAGTCACTATCAGTCAACAGCGTCCGGATGTAACAGGAGTATTTCTCATCATCGGTTTGACGGAAAATGCACCTCCAAACATTGCAGGTGGTGTACGTGTTATTATCAACATCGGGATAGATGAAAACGGTCCATGGATTCGTAACCCACCGCCTCCGCGTATTGGCTAGGTTGCCTAGCAAAGGCTACCTTTATACTTTTTATGCCTTGATATATCAATGGCAGACGTCACTTGAATAAGGCGACCGATTGTGCCATCTGAAGTTCCTTTTACGGTTGATTTTATATTTTGTACGTGTCTGTGATGAATCATTGAGTATTATCCTACTCAATATAGTAAACAACAAACAATAAGTTGTCACTGGTACAGGACAGGCCTTTTGTCCCGGTCGAAAACCACTTATAGTCCCGGGTGGCGAGCCGGGACTAAGGGATCGGGACTAAAAGTCCCACCTTTAGTCTCGGTTCTCCGGCCCGGGACTAAATGGGGACATTTAGTTCCGGTTGGTAATACCAACCGGGACTACAGGGGGCACCAGGCAATGACGTGGCACCACCCCTGGCCACGGTTGGTATTACCAACCGGGACTAAAGGTTTTTTTATTTTTGTTTTTCTTTTTCCTTTTCATTTCTTTATTGATTTTGGTTTTCAATTGTATATGTTCTCCAATTTAATCGTATACGCCACAATTATCCGTATACGTTGCACCTATACGAGAGCGTCATTATTGCACACAAATAAAGTATGAAACTACATATATATTATCCGTATAATATATATATCTATATATATTATATAGCTATACACATACGTACATACACATTACATTTACAATAATAATATTATGTACAAGTAATAATCAAGTGTGCTGCCAACGGTTAATCATTACATAATGTTTGCCCGCCCACTCAAAGCTCATACAAGTGTTCGTCCTTGTTTGGAATGGGCTTGAAGCCCTGCGGGTATAAGTGGAACTCGTCGTCTTCCGGAATGACATGATCGTTGATAAATCCGGCGATCGTCTCCTGGACTCCAAGGAGTAATGTGTACTCGAACACTTTATCTTTCATATTCCACTCCTTCCATTTGCATTAGTTAAAAAATATATTAATATACATAAAATCTATTTAGTTCCAACAAATAAATAAGATATGAATTTACTGTATACACGTGCATGTTACTTACTTTTAGAACACTTTGAGCAGGTTTAAATAGGGTGCACCGCATAAATTCACAAACATAGTATCCACATAGATTGGTTCCAAACGGCTGCGTGGGCACCCAAGGGAGTAGAACAAGAGGAGGAAGTGACACATTCAGATCTGTACGATATTTTTGTTGTAGCCAAGCCCAAGCTCTGCCCAATAAGACGCTCGTTGATTAGGTATAGCTAGCATAATAAAGGAAAGGAGCACACATCGATATTTAAAGTATAATATATACTTACCTCTGGATCATGTCTATTATGTCTTGATAGAGTTCCAGGTCTTTTTTCATTGAGTCCCACACATGTATTTTTTGTTCCGTGATATTAATCTCAATGAGTATCCAATGATCTCTGTATTTGTTTAGAGTCAACTTATATATGTATATCTTAATGCCGGATTAACTAAGACATGATATAACACAACACTTACCCCATATTGTAAGGGTAAAGTATCTTCTCCGTATGCCTTTGGTTATAAAAGAACCTCCAGAGGTTCTTCTCCATTTGCTTAGGCTTCAGATTCAATGGATCTTTAGTTTTAGTGTCCTTGTACACGACATATGGATCGATGAAACCAATTCAATTATCTTTTTCAATCTTTGTTCTCTCATCATGTGTCTGCACATCATGAGCGTAGTTATTACGAATACATACATATGCTATAATGGGATTAATGATTGAAAGGAAGAATCACTTACAGACAGTAGCAGCTCATGAGAGATTTGTCGAGAGCATTCATATGGAGACGTTGGTGTACTTCACTAAAATCTATCCATATGACGTCATCTCCACGGAAGTAGTGTCGGTCGCTGACTCGGACGGCAATCAATTCTTCTTCTATATGTTTTGAGCTGACTCTCAAGTAGTACTCTTGCAGCTTGTATATTTGCGTACCAAGTCCTCGTACCTTCTCAGGGTGGCACATACTCCTGCCGTAAATGTACCGACTCTGATAGTCATCAACACCTCCGTGGATTGGCGCATCGGTACGCCCTAGAAGTGCTTCTAGGGGCAGCCCAGTTTCTTCCATCCAATTCCCGAGTTCATCTAAGTCCACATTAGCAGGTATAGTTATTGCCAGCAAGTTGGCATTTGAACCGTACTCATTCGCAACCACTAGTGGCTGAACTGATTGTTGCGCTTGTTGGCCGAGCTGTGCAACTTTTTGCTGGACTTTTCTTTTATCTGCCTTGATTTTCTTTAGGACAGTGCGGTTGTAGTCTGATATTGTTGACCCTGGTTGTTTACTCGCAGCACGGTTCACGTCTGTAATTTTCTGCACCACTTGACGTAGCTTTGAACGAGGATACATTAGGTATGGCGGCTCTTGCTCTGCTTTTCTATTAGCTTTGCATTTTTCAAAGAATGCTTTGACTTCCGCTTTGCTTGCAACAAGCACTTCCTCATCGGTCTTCTCATATGGAAGTTTGGTTGTCTTCGGGATCTTCCTGTTCAAAGCTTTGTTCTTTGCCGCAGGTTGTTGGAGTGATCTCTGTGTCTCGGCGGACGACCTCTTCCTCCTCGATGTAGCACCAGTCGGTGCCGATGAGGCGGCGGCCGTTGTCGGCATTGGCGGAGGCAGCGTCGCAGGTGGAGCTTGCTGTTGTGGAGGAGATTCGACCACGGGCGGCGTTGGATTCCTTCGTGGAGGAGATGCGGCGGCCGGTGGTGGGGATGCGGCCTTCTCTTGTACGTCGTCGTCGTCATCGTCGTGTCCCACGGCACTATGGTCATGCGGTGAATGGACAGACGGACTTCGGTGGGGGGAGGCCCTGGATTTGAAGAAAAACAAATAAGGTATATGTATACATGACTAAATGTAATTTGATACACTATATAATTATAGAAAAAGCAGTAGCGTGCACAATAATCCGCACCTGCTAGAGTTCGGTTGTGGCGGCGGCACCCCAGGAATAATGATGTACCGTTTCCTCCAACATATGAATGTCTTCTCCGCTTCACCAAGTGTCTTCTCTCCATCACCACCTTCGATATCGAGAGGCACATTTTCATGGCCTCTGACCACTCTATCCACCGAGACACAAGCATATCCGGATGGTATTAGGACAGAGTGGATCCTTGGTGTCTTGGTGGCGCCAATAGGAGATACGACACCGGTAGCCACCTTTACTGTGCCATCTCCCTCCGGAATATGGAGCTCACAAGACGTCAACGGAGTGGTGACGTCATCCACCAGGAATCGCAGCCCTACGTCATCAACTTGCCTCGCAGGCGCATCCGTAGAAGCACAACTGCTCTTTAGATGAGCTGAGCATGGGCTAATGTTGGCGGCCAGTGGCTGTGACAAGCTTTGGAGGTGGGAAGTTACAGCTTCCTCCACGGCCTTTTGGATTTTCTCATTCATTGTGGCCTTCAGCGCTTGCTCCCGCTCAAGGGCCCATTGAGCCACTTCTTGGGTCTTTATGAGTCCTTCCTCCAATGTGCGTATCCGTTCCCTGTCTTCTACCTTCTTTCTCTGGCGGCTTCTATAAGTTTCCCTATCAGCAGGGAAGGCATGTTCCCACGACACGGTGCCATAGCCTCTCGTCCGTCCACCGTGCTCAGGGTTCCCTAGGGCGAATGTCAACTCATCTTTATCTCTATTCGGTTGCCATTCTCCACTTTCAACAATGGAGTGGGCTTGATGGAATCTTTCCGCAACAGCTTGGATGCGTTCCCCATACACGACCTTTCCGGTCTCAAGGTCCAGTGAGCCTCCGTGATCGAAAAACCAGTGCTTCGCGCGCTCAGGCCACTCGAGGGATTCGGGCACCAACCCCCTGTCGATTAACTGTTTTTCGGCCTTTTCCCACTTAGGAACGACGGTTTGGTAGCCACCTGATCCCATCGTGTGGTGGTAGGTCTTGCGCCGGGCATTCTCTTGGTTCTTTCTCACCCGTTCCTGAGCCTCTTCGGACATCTTGAACCGTACAAAGTCGTCCCAAAATGGCCGTAGCTTCGCATAGTTCGGAGAGTTGAAATCTAGAGTCATGTTTTTCTTGATGTAGTCTTGATATAGACGCTTCTTATAGCCCTTGAACATTGGTGCCATCTTCTTCATAGACCAATCTCGGACTCTTTCCTTCAACTGTTCATCGTTTGTCTCCAGTGTGAAATGTTGCAAGACATCACCCAGAGTAGCTCCTTGTCACGTATAGAGACATAATTGATTTCTGGTTGTTTCTTGTTCTCCTTCCATTCACAGACACTGATTGGGATCCTATCCCGGACAAGGTATCCTAAGTGGTTCACGAAGGCCCTTGAATGGGGTCCAAGTGGCTTGCCTGTTGCTTCCTCGAATTCTGAGATTACTAACCGGCCCTCCACAGCCTTCTTTGGGCCTCGTACTCTCCGGCTAGTCCCTGTGGTTGTCGTCGAGCCAGAGGCCTATGTAGAAAGAAAAAAGACAATTTAATACAAGATATTATTTCGAATTATATCTGTAAAAACAAAGGAGACTGCCATATGACAGACCTGCTGGCCAGCATTGTCTTGCTCATTCGGGTCGACCAAATACTGAGAGCAGTCATCGATTCCCTCAGGGTTCTCATCGCCTTCGCGATCATCGTGATAAACTTCTTCAGTAGGACCGCAGATCAGGTTCATCATTTCCTCTTCGTGTTCTCTCGGATCGGCCATTTCTGCAGAAATATGTGACACATCACTACTAGCACTACTGTGTATACCTGACAAGGAAACAATATATAAAACTAGGGTTTAGGGTTTAGGGGTTAGGGTTTAGGGTTTAGGGTTTAGGGCTTAGGGCTTAGGGCTTAGGTTTAGGGTTTAGAGTATATCATTTGCTAACAATTAAATATATCATAATTGTACCACTAATTTATACCACTAATTGTACCACTAATTATAGCACTAATTGTACCACTAATAGTAAGTGAACATTACTATATACACCATAGAACATCACTAAATAAATTATAGAACATCACATCGCATATATATTGTGTGAACATCACTAAATACATCACAGAACACTATATGTATACTATGTGAACATCGCTAAAATATGTTATAGAACATCAAATATATATTACATGAAAAAAACTAAATACACCATAGAACATCACTAATTACATTAAAGAACATCATATATATATTACGTGAAAATAAATAAGAAATTAGTACTATAATATACATGAAAATAAATAAATATATATGAATTTGAGTAGAGGCAATATTCTATATTTATAAGAAATTGGTGACACATGACTACTAGCACTACTATGTATACCTGACAAGGAAACAATATATAAAACTAGGGTTTACAACTTAGGGTTTTCCGCAACAGTTTACGGCTAAGGGTTTGGGGTTTATGGCTTAGGTTTCAAGGTTTAGGGTTTACGGCTTAGGGTTTACATCATTTGCTAACAAAAGTGGCATGATCTGAACCGGTCACAAATAAGTGAGAGAGAGAGAGAGTATATGTGTTTAGGGCTTAGGGTTTAGGGGTTAGGGGTTAGGGTTCAGGGGTTAGGGTTTAGGGTTCAGGGGTCAGGGGTTAGGGTTTAGGGCTTAGGGTTTAGGGCATAGGTTTAGGGTTTAGTGTATTTCATTTGCTAATAATTAAATATATCGTAATTGTACCACTAATTTAAACCACTAATTGTACCACTAATTATAGCACTAAGTGTACCACTAATAGATCCATCTCGACATACCTGTAGTTTGAAGGCGGTGAGACGGTGGAGAGACGGCGGTCGGTGCGGAGACTCGACGGGGACTTCGGTGACGACGGCAGAGAGACGTCGATCTGGAAGGAGGAAGAAATAGGGAACAAATATTATATCACATTTACATATTGTGGCACATGCATGAAGCACTAAATATAGAAAAAACAAAAACTAATTGCATAGTTTGTCTGTAATTTACAAGACAAATCTTTTGAGCCTAGTTAGTTTATAATTGGACAATATTTGCTACAAACAAACGAAAATGCTACAGTACCAAAATCCGAAATCTTTTCGGAACTAAACAAGGCCTATGTGAAATATCCAAGTCTCTAAATGAAAATGCATAGAGTATTAAATATAGACGAAATAAAAACTTATTGCACAATTTGGTCGGAATTGACGATACGAATCTTTTGAGTCTTCCCTGATTGGACAATATTTGTCAAATACAAACGAAAATGCTAGTGTCAAATACAAACGAAAATGATATAGTGTCAAATACAAAATTTTTTGGAACTAAACAAGGCCTAATTATGTAATATAAATATTAATATTTTTTACTATATGTTTACTTAAAGTTATTGCTCTCTGTATTTTCATATTTTTTTCATATTTTTTTAGGGCGAGCTCTAGCTCACGAGGTGGCGGCGCGCGCGGGGGGCTCGGCCGCCGGTGGGGGCACGCGTGGCCGCGCGGCTGACGGCGTACGGCCCGCGCCACTGACCCCCGCCAGCGGGCGTTGTCGGGCGCAGAGGGCGCGGCCGCGCGTGGCGGCAACGGGCGAGCGCGCTCTGGCTCGATCGCGAGGCGGCGGGCGCGCGCGAGAGAGAAAAAGAGAGAGGGAGTAGTGGCGGGGGTGGGGGCGCGGCGTACGACGGAGTTTGGCTCGGGGCGGCGCGACGGAGTTTGGCTCGGGGCGGTGGGGAAGGAGAAGAAAGAGCGGGCGCGGTGGGGAAGGAGAAGAAAGAGCTCTGCCCTTTATAGGGCAAGCACCTTTAGTCCCAGGGCGTGCCACTGCCCGGGACTAAAGGGTCTTTAACCCCGGTTCCAGCCAGGAACCGGGACTAAAGGTCTTGACCTTTAGTCCCGGTTCTTGGCTGGAACCTGGGTTACAGACCCTTTAGTCCTAGGCGGTGGCACGGCCCGGGACTAAAGGGTTCTCACCAATTTATGGCGCTAGGTTAGGTGCCATAATTTGGTTTTTCCTTTTTTTTTTCCTTTTTACATTGTTAAATGCATTATAAATTAAATAAATCTGATATAATTGTTTAAAAAATACACATTAATTTTTTTTGCTCTACTCATCAGTATAAAAATTATTAACACAATTGTTTTTCAAATAATTCATATTATTCAGAATAAATGTTATTCATAATGAATATTGTGTTAATGCAAAAATATAATGGCCAATTAAATTTTAAAAAATACTTTGTTTTTGGGTCATTTGGACGTTAAACTTTTGTTTCTTTAATAATAATTATACAAATGCGCGACATTGATTTTATAAATTTGAAATTTAAATTTTCAAAAGTTGTAAGATGGATTTTGGAACCCTGGATGGCCTCAAATAGAAAACTCATGAATACAAAGTTTGTTCCACTCATGAAGACCTATATTTTCTCTAATGGTCACATTTTCATTTGAAAAAGTTTGGACCACTCAATTTTAAATTTCAAAAAATTCATAGCAAAACGCTAATTTTCAGAACCATGGATGGCCTCAAATGGAAAACACATGAATACCAATATTGCTCCACTCATCAAGATCTACATTTCATATATATACCATTTTTGCATTTGACAAATTGTTGGCAAAGTGTAGTTCAAAATCCACACTTCCCACGTATAGTTAAATAAAGTTTGTGTGAGATTCAAGATTTGGTGAGTACTGTTTACATAAACTTTCCTAAATGGAAAAATGGTCTATATAAAAAGTTAGGATATTGATGAGCTCTAACAACTTGGTATTCAAAAGTTTTTCATTCCTAGTCATTTTCTCCGTCGTTTGACCAAGTTTGACCAAAGCCCGTCTTCGAATTTGAAAACATGTTCCTCGGACTCGATGAAATTTATCCGGATGAAAATATAATCCATATATGAAATGTAGGTCTTGATGAGACCTAACAACTTAGAGGGTCATTTGAAGTACTCAGATGGGTACTCAGATGGGTCATTTGACCAAGTTTGACCAAAGTCAAAATAGTGGGTTTCACAAACACACACTTTGACCGAGCCCTGGATGGCCTCAAATAGAAAACTCATGAATACAAAGTTTGTTCCACTCATCAAGACCTACATTTTCTCTAATGGTCACATTTTCATTTGAAAAAGTTTGGACCACTCAATTTTAAATTTGAAAAAATTCATAGCGAAACGCTAATTTTCAGAACCATGGATGGCCTCAAATGGAAAACTCATGAATACCAATATTGCACCACTCATCAAGATCTACTTTTCATACATAGACTATTTTTGCATTTGACAAAGTGTTGGCAAACTGTAGTTCAAAATCCACATCAAGATGTTACAATTATATTACACATAATGTTACAATTATATTACACAAGATGTCAAGTACAAATCACTACCATTATCAAGCTAGCACAGTGGTAAACTTTTTCTTAACATAATGCCCTTGGTTATGATCATTCCGTAACCATGGAGTGTCCTCTGCAGCGAGCATGATGCTTGGGTCTTTGGCCACACAGAAGGGTGGGATCCGTTCATCCATTTCATAATCCTCTGACACGTCTGACTTGTCTTCAATTCCCACGATGTTTCTTTTCCCTGTAAGAACGATGTGTCGCTTTGGCTCGTTGGTGTTTTTCTCATCTTGTTTCCCTCTCTTAGGTTTTGTAGACATGTCTTTCACATAGAACACCTGATTCACCTTAGTACCGAGGACGAATGGATCGTTTGTATATCCAATATTGTTGAGGTCCACTGTTGTCATTCCGTACACCTTATCGACTGATACCCCTCCTTTCATCTTCACCCATTGGCATCGGAATAAAGGGACTTTAAAATTATGTGCATAGTCTAGTTCCCAAATCTCCTCTATACGACCATAATATGTGTGCCTGTCCCCATTCGTGTCTGTGGCATCCACACGGACACCACTGTTTTGGTTGGTACTCTTTTTATCTTGTGATACAGTGTAAAATGTATTTCCATTTATCTCGTACCCTTTGTACGTGAGGACGTGGCACGCTGGTTGCCTAGCCAACAAATAAAGTTGTAATACCCGATTTTAAAGACAAAATCAGATATGCACCATATGTGAGTTTTAGAGGTCAAATCTCACATATAGCTACAAATAAGGGGTAATATCAAAAGACAATGCATAAATATAACGTACATAGTATAAAAGATGTAACCTTTGATAGCAAACCGTGGATAGACAACTCCAAACTTCGGGTATTAACTTCTCTCTACAGGATCCAACTGACTGGTTGATCACAAGCCTAAACTTCTCCTGAGGTTTGGGGGAAATAGCAAGAGTGAGTCGATGTCGAACTTCACAAGTATAGCAACTAGATTGTATAGCTCCCACAATCTCATGGTCAATGTGACATAAATAATGTAAAGCATTAAACAATAAATAATGGGCATATTTAACACACAAGAATCATCACCCTTAATGTAGATGTCCCCAAGGCCGCTCCTGACTGTGAGCTCGGCTAGTATACTAGTTTTACACTCTGCAGAGGTTGTACATCTTTACCCATGTGTTGGGTACTATAAAAAGGGATACCCAAATCAGAGCAATAAAAAACGCAAAAGACAAACTAAGCCATCCACCATCACCAGGACGCAGGTCCCAGCACATATGTCCTCTCGACCTCGGGCCCAAATCACGGCTCGCCCGACCCCTTGGCCTCGGGCGCGAGTTTCGTCTCGCCCGACCCCCCTAGGGCTTGGACGCAGACACCGCCTCGCCCAACCCCCTTGGCCTCGGGCGTAAGTTCCGTTTCGCTTGACCCCTCCAGGGCTCGGGCGCCAATGCCGCTTCACCCAACCAGAGCAAGGCTTCCAACTCACGGCACCCATACCCATGAAGTGACAGCCGCAGTGACACCCATATCGCAGCACGGCATGGTGGCAACAATTCCAACCACCCTGGACACTGCAACCTGACCTCTTTCACTGTGCAACCTTACCTCTTTTACTATGGTGTACTGCCTCACAGTAAAAGAGGAATGGGAGAGGTTAATCAACACCACTATTTGTTGTCTTTTCTCACTGTTAACATGTCAGGATGCAGTATCGCCGACCCGACCCCCACGACTCCGACAGGGCTCGGTAACCCTCCACAGGAGCAACCATACTGTCAACCATACTTCAAGGACAGGATGGGCAAGTTGCTACAGGGTCGGGACTGTTACTCCTCCAATCAGCAGAAAAAATCTCCAATCATTCATGTAAAACCCTGCCTCCCCTTGAGGCTATAAAAGGGGAGCCAGGTCTCATAGCCAAGACAGGTTCACGAACAAGTTCAGCCACGCAACACACACACGCTTCACAGCTCCAAGCTAGTTCACTCATAGAGTAGCAATCAGGATTCACTCATCGCACAAAGCCGAGACCTGGGACTTAGCCCTCTCTCGCACCTGCTCGTACTCCCCTACTACAAGCATCTTTGGGTGCAAGGCAATACAGATCCCCGACCTCACTGGATGTAGGGCGTCTTTGGCCCGAACCAGTATAAATTCTCTATGTTCCACTTGCATCACCATCCGGGCTTAGGTAGTCACGCATACTTATACTCGTTTGTGTTTGGACCACGAGTCTTGACGCTGACAGTTGGCGCGCTAGGTAGGGGCCTTTTGCGTGACATTCACATTTTCCTACTGGGGAAGGCCTGGATGGCAGACGGATTTCACCCACTCCGCCGCGGCACCATCATGATGTTTGGGAGTTTGGAGTTCATGTCCCTCGGCTCCGGCTATGACATGGTCCTTCTCCCGCCACGTGGTGACGTCGAGCCTCGCCCCGAGCCGATCCCACCACAGTTAGTGCGTGGGAGGCGCTCGGGACATCATGCGGGGGCTGCCCAGCGGGGGCGTCAGAGGTCTAGGATCTCCGACCCTACCACTGAGGCGAGGGTCCGTCCGGCCCTCCCCCCGCTTATTCCTCACCAGATCGCCCGCTCCTCCGGCTCGACACGCGCTAGAGGAAGGGCCCACGGAGCATCAAGCTTTGCTCCACGGACCAGTAGGGGATCATCACGACCTCCTGTTCCTCCCCGATCAAAGGGGATGGCACGGCTCCCACCCGCTCCCCAGAAAGGGGACAAAGGGGCCTCATCACCTCGTCTCCCTCCACCTACAGATGGAGGAGATACAGCAGCACCTCCCGAGCTCCCTTTCGGGCTGAGGAACACAGCCGCCACTTACGCCTCTTCCGTAAGCACTTCGTTAACAGCGTACGCGGACCTCCCAGGGCATCACCTGAGGTCTACCCTGGACCTTATCGCTACACCGCTCATTTCATCATACCCAAAGGATCCCACCTCAGGCGACGATGAGTGGGCTAGCGCTGACTTTTCTAGGTGCGGCGACCCGGAAACTTTCATGCACTTCTTGGAGGCTAGCAACTACTGCCTTGGCTACTCCGACTCTGACGATGGTGGATACGACCCATCGCGAGAGTGCTTCAACCTTGAGGTCGGAGGAGCACCCCACCACGCTCAAGGGGGTGCAGGACCCTCTAGGCAGGAGAACGCCACTCCGCCTCCCAACCCGACTCTCGGGATCCATCCTGGAGCCCACGGGGCCACCTCGGCCCCACCAGGAGGGCAGCACCCTCACCTCGAGCAGCTCAATGAGCTGGAGGCCAGGCTTGAAGAAGAACGCGTACGCCTCTGCCAACTCCGCGAGACCCTGGTCCAAGACCCGTTTTGCCGCGGAGACGGGGGCGAGGCCAGACGCCGCGCCCGGGATGTCAACCGCCGCATCATCGAGGACGAAGGGGGTGACAACCCCCCGGTCTTCAGCACGGCTAGCCAGAACGTAATGGCTGCCGCACTCCTCCTCAGGGCGATGCCTGAGCCATCGACTCCCGAAGGGAGAAGGGTGCGCCAGGGGCTGCGCGGCCTCCTAGAGCAAGCTGTGGTGCAGAACGTGGAAAGTTCTGCATCACAGTCCCACGGCACGAGACGCCAAGGAGACCGACCCTCTCCTAACAAGGCACCAACGGAGCAGGGTCCGTCGCCCCCTAACCCGCAAGGGGGCAACAGGGCCCCATCCGTCCACGAGCGTGTCGGAGCTGACGTGGACGTCCGGGCCACCCTCGAGGCTAGACGGCATGACAGGGACGAGGCCGAGTCTCGACGCTATCGACCGTGTCGAGGTGGAAGATACGACCCCGACCACGACCGCAGCACGTCGCCAGAGCCACCGGGCCCGCGTGTCTTCAGCGAGGCCATACGCAGGGCCGAGTTCCCGGCGGGATTCCGACAGCCCGCCAACCTCTCCAAGTTTTCAGGGGAAACCAACCCTGAGCTCTGGTTGGCGGATTACCGCCTAGCGTGTCAGCTAGGTGGAGCAGACGATGACCTGCTCATCATCCACAACCTCCCATTGCACCTGGCCGATACGGCCAGAGCATGGCTCGAGCATCTCCGAGAGCGCAAGATCCACGACTGGGCCGACCTGGTCAAGATCTTCGTCGGGAACTTCCAGGGCCCATATGTGCGCCCTGGGAACTCCTGGGACCTCAGGAGCTGCCGGCAGAAGCCCGGTGAGTCCCTCCGAGACTTCATCAGGCGATTCTCCAAGCAGTGCACCGAGCTCCCCAACATCACGGACTCCGACGTCATCGGAGCCTTCATCTCCGGTACCACCTGCAAGGAGCTGGTACACGAGCTCGGTCGCAAGACACCCACGAGCACCAGCCAGCTGCTCGACATCGCCACCAACTTTGCCTTGGGCGAAGAGGCAGTTGGTGCCATTTTCTCCGACGGCGCAGTCAAGGGGAACAGTAGGCCAAAGCCACCGAGGCCTCAGGCTCACGCGACCCCAAGAAGAAGAAGAAGGGTCGCAAGGGGAAGCAGGGTCAATCGGACGACAACCTAGTTGCCGCTGCAGATCGCAAGAACCCCAAGCGGGCTCCTGCTGGCCCCGGTCTCTTCGACGAGATGTTGAAGAAGCCGTGCCCCTATCATAGGGGACCAACCAAGCACACCCTTGAGGAGTGCACTGTCCTGCGTCGGTATTACACCGACATCATAACCAAGGAGGGCACTGAAGAGCCCCCCCAAGGACGACGACCCTCAGGGGGGAGGCTTCCCTAAGGTCAAGAACTGCGTCTTGATCTTTGGGGGACGTTTGGCTCGCCTCACCATGAGTCAGAGGAAGCGCGAACTCCGAGAAGTTTGCGCAATCAGCACAGCCGCGCCCTCGTACCTCAAGTGGTCCGAGAGCGCAATCACGTTCGACCGACAGGATCACCCGGATCAGATCCCCAATCCCGGGAGCTATCCTTTGATCGTCGACCCCATCATCGCCGAGACTCATCTCACCAAGGTGCTGATGGACGGAGGCAGTGGCCTCAATATCCTTTACGCCGAGACTCTGGCCCTCATGAGGATCAGCAAGTCTCGGCTGAGGAACGACACAGCACCATTCCATGCAGTGGTGCAGGGACATCGCGCCCACCCCCTTGGGCAGATTGATCTGCCCGTTTGCTTTGGGACCCCCGACAACTTCAGACGAGAGGTTCTCACTTTCGACGTGGTCGGGTTCCCAGCAACCTACCACGCGATCCTGGGACGACCATGCTACGCCAAGTTCATGGCCGTCCCCAACTACACCTACCTCAAGCTCAAGATGCCAGGGCCTAAAGGCATCATCACCGTCAGCACGACCAGTCAACACACCTATCAGTGCGACGTCGAGTGCGTTGAGCAGGCCGAGGCTCTGGCAGAGTCTCTAGCAATCCTCACCGGCCTCGGTGACTGCGACCAGGACATCCCCGACCCCAAGCGTCATGCCGGGAGCTTCGAGCCGGCGGAGGAGACCAAGCTAGTCTTCCTCGATCCCGCAACCTCTGAGGGCAGGGCGTTGAGGATCAGCTCCAGCCTCAACGCAAATAGGAAGTAGTGCTCGTCGACTTTCTCCGCACAAATGCCGTCATATTTGCGTGGAGTCCCTCGGACATGCCTGGCATACCAAGGGAAGTCGCCGAGCACTCCTTGGACATCTGAGCCGGCTCCAAGCCCGTAAAGCAACGCCTGCGCCGATTCGACGAAGAGAGACGCCGGGCCATCGAGGAGGAGATCCATAAGCTGCTGGCGGCCGGATTCATCAAGGAGGTATTCCATCCCGAGTGGTTAGCTAACCCTGTACTAGTCAAAAAGAAAAATGGGAAGTGGAGGATGTGTGTAGACTATACTAGTTTAAATAAAGCATGTCCTAAGAACCCCTTTCCGTTACCTCGTATTGATCAAATAGTTGACTCCACCGCGGGATGTGAAATTTTATCTTTTCTTGATGCTTATTCCGGTTACCACCAAATCAAGATGAAAGAGTCCGACCAGCTCGCGACTTCTTTCATCACCCCTTTCGGGATGTATTGCTACGTAACCATGCCTTTCGGCCATAAGAACGCGAGGGCTACATACCAGCGATGTATGCTCCAGGTCTTTGGGGACCTCATAGGCAGAACGGTAGAGGCTTACGTAGACGACATTGTTGTCAAATCTAGGAAAGCTAGCAGCCTAGTTGCTGACCTGGATGAAACATTCTGATGCCTCAGGGCAAAAGGGATCAGACTCAACCTCGAAAAATGCATTTTAGGGTCCCCCGAGGCATGCTCCTCGGGTTTATTGTGTCTAAGCGAGGGATCGAGGCCAACCCAGAAAAGGTCTCGGCCATCGCAAACATGGGCCCAATTCGTAACCTAAAGGGAGTACAGAGAGTCATGGGATGTCTAGCCTCCCTAAGTCGTTTCATCTCTCGTCTCAGGGAGAAAGGACTACCTCTGTATAGGTTACTTAGGAAATCTGAGCATTTTTCCTGGACCCCCGAGGCCTAGGAAGCCCTTGACAAGCTCAAGGCTCTGCTCACCAACCCTCCCATTCTGGTGCCCCCGCCGAGGGGGAACCACTGCTTCTCTATGTCGCGGCCACTGATCAGGTGGCTAGCGGAGCTATCGTGGTCGAAAGGAAGGACGAAGGGCACGCCCTGCCGGTCCAATGACCGGTGTACTTCATCAGTGAAGTACTGTCCGACACAAAGGCCTGATACCCCCAAATCCAAAAGCTACTCTACGCAGTAGTCCTGGCCCGACGCAAGCTCTGCCATTACTTCGAGTCTCATCCGGTCTCGGTAGTATCATCTTTCCCTCTAGGGGAAGTGTTTCAGAACCGTGAGGCTAATGGAAGGATTGCTAAATGGGCAATAGAGCTCATGGGTGATGGGATCACCTATGAGGCTCGGAAAGCTATAAAATCCCAAGTCCTAGCAGATTTTGTGGCTGAGTGGACAGGGACCCAGCTCCCTCCACCACAGATCCAGCACGAGTGCTGGACCTTGTACTTCGACGGGTCTTTGATGAAAACCGGGGCCAGCGCTGGCCTCATCTTCATCTCACCCCTCGGGATAAAGATGCGATACGCGATCCGACTCCACTTCCCCACTTCAAATAACGTGGCGGAGTACGAGGCCCTCGTCAATGGTCTTCACATCGCGATCGAGCTTGGGATCAAACGGGTTGACGTCCGAGGCGACTCTAGACTCATCATCAACCAAGTCATGAAGGAGTCTAGCTGCCACGATCCCAAGATGGACGCATACTGCAAAGCAGTCCGACGCTTGGAGGAAAAGTTCGACGGCATCGAGCTTAACCAAGTGTTAAGGAAATACAATGAGGCCGTCGACGCGCTCGCTAAGTGTTGGGTATTTTAAACGCAAACAGAAAAATCCACAAGCGCACGGATACCGATGTAGCTTTCACCCGGGAGTATTCCAGAGTATCGATTTTCCACAGAGATCGTGAGTGTACTAATTAAGAATCAAGATTGCCCAAAGATAACTATATAATTATTTTTGGTGGGAAGAGAGGAAGTTTCCTGAGAGTTCTCTAGTTGATCTAAGAATCAAGAATTACTTCAAGATTATCTATATCGGGACATCAGAGCACTAACCACAGAATGAGATGAGAAGGGGGCTAGGAAGATCTGACTACGGTCCTACAAACACCGATCCGAACGAGGTGGAATACGTCGACCGTTAGGGCTGTCACTACCATAAGGCTACCACAACAATCCGGAGGATTGGGTGCAATTCCAGGTAATCGCAAGACTAAACACCAGTCTAATCTATTAATTACTACTCTAGCGTTATAAAGACTAGAGCACTTGATGCAAGCGGGAATCCAATAAATAACTTGAATGTAAATAAAAGTATTTAAAAAACTCAGGAATTATGAATTGAAGAACCTTGTTGGGTACCATAATAAGGGATACCCAAATCGGAGCGATAAAAACACAAAACAAACACACTAACCACAATTAGCAGGGCCTCGGACTCAAGTTCCGACTCGCCCGACCCCTCAGGGCCTCGGACTCAAGTTCCGACTCGCCCGACCCCTCAGGGCCTCGGAGACAAGTTCCGACTCGCCCGACCCCTCAGGGCCTCGGACGCAAGGTCCGACTCGCCCGACCCCCCAGGGCCTCGGGCGCAAGTCCCGACTCGCCTGAACCCATCCAGGCTCGGGCACCGGACCCCACTCCGCCTGGGTAGGGAGACTTCCGCCGTACGGCGCCCATACCGGCGATACGACAGACGCGACGGCTTCCATACCACAGCAGGGCAAGGCGATGACTATTCCAACCACTCTGGTCGCTGTACCCTTACCTCTTTCACTGTGATGTACTGTCTCACAGTAGGAAGGGAATGGGAGAGGCTAATCAGCACCACTATTTGAAGTCATTTCCCACTATTGACAGTAACGACGCCCCGACCTCCACGACTCCAACAGGGCTCGGCAACGCTCCACAGAAGCAACCATACTGCCGACCATCCCCCAAGGACGAGATGGACCAGCTTCAACAGGGTCAGGACTGGGGTTTCACCATCTAGTAAAAGAAATCTACTCTTGTAGAAAACCTGTCTTCCCCTTGAGACTATAAAAGGGGAGCCAGAGTTCACAACTAAGGCAGAGACTAGAATACACACATATACGCACAACACCCTTTCGCAGAGCAGCACACCACACTCTGTCGTTCACCAAGCCGAGACCTGGGACACGTCCCTCTCTCGCAATCTGCTTGTACCCCCTACTGCAAGCATCTTTGGGTGCAAGGATATACAGGATCCCCGATCGCACTGGATGTAGGGCATTCTTGGCCCGAACCAGTATAAACTCCCTGTGTCACACTTGCATCACCATCCAAGCTCGGTCAAGTCACGTAGACTTATACTTGTTGGTGTCTAGACCACGACTCTAGATGCCGACAGTTGGCGCGCTAGGTAGGGGCCTTCTGCGTGACGCTTGCCAGTCCCTATTGGGGAGGTTTGGATGGCAGACGGATTTCACCCGCTCCGTCGCGGTACCATCATGATGTTCGGGAGTTTGGAGTTCATGTCCCTCGGTTTTGGTTACGACATGGTCCTCCTCCCGCCACGCAACGACGCCGAGCCTAGCCCCGAGCCGATCCCACCACAGTCAGTGCGTGGGAGACGTTCGGGACACCATGCGGGGGGCTCACGGAGGGGGCGACAGAGATCCAGGATCTCCGACCCTACCTCTGGTCCTAGGACCCGTCCGGTCCTCCCCCCGCATATTCCTCACCAGGTCGCCCGTTCCTCCGGCCCAATAGGCGCTAGAGGAAGGGCTCCCGGGGCTTCAAACCCCGGTCCCAGGACCAACAGAGGATCATCGCGGTGTCCCGTTTCACCCCGGTCAAAGGGGAAGGCACGGCCCGCGCCCGTCCCCCACAAGGGGAACAAAGGGGCCTCAACCTCCCGTCGTCCTCCGCCTACGCACGAAGGAGTAGCAGCGGCACCTCCCGAGTTACCTTTTGGGCTCAGGAATGCCGCCGCCACCTACGCCTCTTCCGTGAGCACTTCACTAAGTGCGTACGCGGAACTTCCAGGGCATCACTTGAGGTCTACTCTGGACCTCATCTCTACGCCGCCTGTTTCGCCATACCCTGAGGATCCTACCTCAGGCGACGACGAGTGGGCGGGCGCTGACTTTTTCGGGTGTTGCGACCCAGAGACCTTCATGCGTTTCTTGGAGGCCAGCAACTATTGTTTCGGCTACTCCGACTCCGACAACGGGAACTACGACCCGTCATGAGAATGCTTCAACATAGAAGTCGGAGGCACGCCGCATAGCGCCCAGGGGGACGTAGGGCCCTCTAGGCAAGAGGACGCAACTCCACCTCCCAATCCAACTCCCGGAGCCCGTGGGGTATCATCTGCCCCCGCTGGAGGACACCACCCTGACCTCGCACAGCTCGATGAGCTGGAGGCCAGGCTTGAAGAAGAGCGCACACGCCGCCGTCAACTCCGCGAGGCCCTGGTCCGAGAGCCGTCCGGCCGCGGAGACGGGGGTGAAGCCAGACGTCGCGCCCGTGACGTCAACCGTCGCATTGTTGTAGACCAAGGGGAAGACGCCCCAGTCTTCAGCACGGCCAGCCAGAATGTGATGGCCGCTGCACTCCTCCTCAGGGCGATGCCCGAGCCTTCGACTCCTGAGGGAAGGAGAGTGCGCCAGGGGCTACGTGGCCTCGTGGAGCAGGCTGTGGTGCAGAACGCGGAAAGTTCTGCTTCACAATCCCATAGCACGAGACGTTGTGGGGAACGCCCCCTCCTAACAAGGCACCAACAGTACAGGGTCTACCACCCCCTAACCCACAAGGGGGCAACAGGGCCTCGTCAGTTCACGAGCGCGTCGGAGCCGACGTGGACGTACGTGCCACCCTCGAGGCCAGGCGACGTGACAGGGACGAGGCCGAGTCCCGACGTTACCGGCCCCGCCGAGGTGGGAGGTACGACCCCGATCACGATCGCAGCACATCACCAGAGCCTTCGGGTCCCCACGTCTTCTGCGAGGCCATACGCAGGGCCAAGTTCCCGGCGCGATTCCGACAGCCCGCCAACCTCGCCAAGTACTCAGGGGAAACGAACCCTGAACTCTGGCTGGCGGACTACCGCTTAGCATGCCAGCTGGGCGGCGTGGATGACGACCTGCTCATCATCCGCAACCTCCCACTCCACCTGGCCGATACGGCCAGGGCATGGCTCGAGCACCTCCCTGAGCGCATGATCCATGACTGGGCTGACCTGGTCAGAATCTTTGTCGGGAACTTCCAGGGCACATATGTGCGCCCTGGGAACTCCTGGGATCTCAGGAGCTGCCGGCAGAAGCCTGACGAGTCCCTCCATGACTTCATCAGGCGATTCTCCAAACAGTGTACCGAGCTCCCCAACATCACGGACTCCGACGTGATCGGAGCCTTCATTTCTGGTACCACCTACAAGGAGTTGGTACACGAGCTCGGACGCAAGACCCCCACGAGCACTAGCCAGCTGCTCGACATCGCCACCAACTTTGCCTCAGGCGAAGAGACAGTCGGCGCCATCTTCTCCGACGGCGCAGCCAAAGGGAAACAGAAGGCCGAGGCCACCGAGGCCTCGGGATCACGCGACCCCAAGAAAAAGAAGAAGGGCCGCAAGGGGCGGCAGGGTCAGTCGGACGACAACCTGGTCGCCGCGGCAGATCGCAAGAACCCCAAGCGGGCTCCTGCTGGCCCCGGTCTCTTCGACGAAATGTTGAAGAAGCCGTGCCCCTATCATAGGGGGCCAACCAAACACACCCTTGAGGAGTGCACCGTCCTCCGCCGATACTATACCGACATCATCACCAAGGAGAGTGCCGAAGAACCTCCCAAGGATGACGGCCCTGAGGGGGAGGTTTTCCCCAAGATCAAGAACTACCTTCTGATCTTTGGGGGACGAGTGGCTCGCCTCACTGCGAGTCAGAGGAAGCGCGAACTCCGAGAAGTCTGCGCAGTCAGCACGGCCGCGCCCTTGTACCTCAAATGGTCCGAGAGCGCGATCACGTTCGACAGACAGGATCACCCGGATCGGATCCCTAATCCCGGGAGCTACCCTCTGATCATCGACCCCATCATCGCCGAGACCCGTCTCACTAAGGTGCTGATGGATGGAGGCAGCGGCCTCAATATCCTTTATGCTGAGTCTCTGGCCCTCATGGGAATCAGTAAGTCCCGGCTAAGGAACGACACCGCGCCATTCCACGGAGTGGTGCCGGGGCATCGTGCCCACCCCCTCGGAAAAATCGATCTGTCCGTCTGCTTCGGGACCCCTGACTACTTTAGACGGGAAGTCCTCACCTTCGACGTGGTCGGGTTCCCGGGAACCTACCACGCGATCCTGGGACGACCATGCTACGCCAAGTTCATGGCCGTCCCCAACTACACTTACCTCAAGCTCAAGATGCCAGGACCAAAGGGCATCATCACCGTCAGCACAACCAGCCAGCACGCCTACCAGTGCGACGTCGAGTCCGTCGAGCAGGCCGAGGCTCTGGCAGAGTCTCTGGCTATTCTCACCGGCCTCAGTGACTGCGACCAGGACGTCCCCGACCCCAAGCGTCATGCCGGGAGCTTCGAGCCGGCAGAGGAGACCAAGCCGGTTTTCCTCGACCCTGGGACCTCTGAAGGCAAGGCGTTCAGGATTAGCTCCAGCCTTGACCCCAAATAGGAAGTGGTGCTCGTCGACTTTCTCCGCGCAAACGCTGATATATTTGCGTGGAGTCCCTCGGACATGCCTGGCATACTGAGGGAAGTCGCCGAGCACTCCTTGGACATCCGAGCCGGTTCCAAACCCGTAAAGCAACGCCTGCGCCGATTCGACGAGGAGAAGCACCGGGCCATCAGGGAGGAGATTCACAAGCTGCTGGCGGTCGGATTCATCAAGGAGGTATTCCATCCCGAGTGGTTAGCCAACCCCGTGCTAGTTAAAAAGAAAAATGGGAAGTGGAGGATGTGTGTAGACTACACTGGTTTAAATAAAGCATGTCCAAAAAATCCTTTTCCTTTGCCTCGCATTGATCAGATAGTTGACTCCACCGCGGGATGTGAAATTTTATCTTTCCTTGATGCTTACTCCGGCTACCACCAAATCAAGATGAAAGAGTCCGACCAGCTCACGACTTCGTTCATCACCCCTTTCGGAATGTATTGTTACGTAACCATGTCGTTCGGCCTCAAAAACGCGGGGGCTACATATCAATGATGTATGCTCCAGGTTTTTGAGAACCTTATAGGCAAAACGGTAGAGGCTTACGTAGACGACATCGTCGTCAAGTCCAGGAAATCGAGCGGCCTGGTCGCCGACCTGGAAGAAACATTCCAGTGCCTTAGGGCGAAAGGGATCAGACTCAACCCTGAAAAGTGCGTCTTCGGGGTCCCCCGAGGCATGCTCCTTGGATTTATTGTGTCTGAGCGGGGGATCGAGGCCAACCCAGAAAAGGTCTCGGCCATCGCAAATATGGGCCCCATTCGTAGCCTAAAAGGAGTACAGAGGGTAATGGGATGCCTAACTTCCCTAAGCCGTTTCATTTCTCGCCTCGGGGAAAAAGAGCTACCTCTGTATAGGTTACTTAGGAAATCTGAGCACTTTTCCTGGACCCCCGAGGCCCAGGAAGCCCTTGACAAGCTCAAGGCCCTGCTCACCAACCCTCCCATCCTGGTGCCCCCCGCCGAGGGGGAGCCACTTCTTCTCTACGTCGCAGCCACTGAACAGGTGGCTAGCGCAGCTATGGTGGTCGAAAGGAAGGAAGAAGGGCACGCCCTGCCGGTCCAAAGGCCGGTGTACTTCGTCAGTGAAGTGCTCTCCAACACAAAGACCCGATACCCCCAGATTCAAAAGCTGCTCTACGTAGTGGTGTTGGCCCGACGCAAGCTCTGCCATTACTTTGAATCTCACCCGGTCTCAGTGGTCTCATCTTTCCCTCTGGGAGAAGTGATTCAGAATCGAGAGGCCAACGGAAGGATTGCTAAATGGGCCATAGAGCTCATGGGCGATGGAATCACTTATGAGCCTCGGAAGGCCATAAAGTCCGAAGTACTGGCGGATTTCGTGGCAGAATGGATCGGGACTCAGCTCCCACCGTCTTAAATCCAGCACGAGTGCTGGACCATGTACTTCGACGGGTCTTTGATGAAAACCGGGGCCGGCGCGGGCCTCGTCTTCATCTCACCCCTCGGGGTAAGGATGCGATACGCGATCCGACTCCATTTCCCTGCTTCAAGCAATGCAGCAGAGTACGAGGCCCTGGTTAACGGTCTCCACATCGTGATCGAGCTTGGGATCAAACGGCTCGACGCCCGAGGCGACTCCAGGCTCATCATCGATCAAGTCATGAAAGAGTCTAGCTGCCACGACCCCAAGATGGACACGTACTGCAAAACGGTCCGACGCCTGGAAGAAAAGTTCGACGGCCTTGAGCTTAACCACGCGTTAAGAAAGCATAATGAGGCCGCCGACGCGCTCGCCAAAATGGCGTCCGAGCGGGCCACGGTCCCCCCGGATGTTTTCGTCAGCGACCTCTACAAGCCCTCCATCGACTGCAGGGACGACGTGGGGTCGGACGAACCCCCAAGCGAACAAAGTTCCGACCCCAAAGATACAGCCGCACCGGAGCAGGGTGTCATGCACATCGAGCCAGAGCCACCTGCGCCCGACGACTCGCCCGACTGGCGCTACCCCTTACTTCAACGCCTGGTCGACGGCACTTTGCCCTTGGACCAGGCTGAAGCAAGGCGTGTGGCTCGTCGTGCTAAGACCTTTGTTCTCCTTGATGGGGAGATGTACAAGCGAAGCCCCTCGGGTGTCCTCATGCGATGCATCCTGCGTCAAGAGGGGGTCAAGCTCTTACAGGACATTCACTCGGGGGCTTGTGGCCATCACGCCGCGCCTCGGACGCTGGTAGGAAATACCTTCCGACAAGGCTTCTACTGGCCCACCGCCGTAGCCAACGCCACAGACATCGTCAGATCCTGTAAAGGATGCCAGTTCTACGCTTGGCAGACACATTTGCCCGCTCAGGCCCTGCAAACGATCCCCATCACCTGGCCTTTCGCTGTCTGGGGCCTCGACCTGGTCGGGCCTCTACAGAAAGCGCCTGGGGGCTTCACCCACTTGCTTGTCGCAATCGACAAGTTCTCTAAGTGGATCGAAGTCTGACCCATTACAAGTATCAAGGCCGAGCAAGTCGTGTTGTTCTTCACAGACATCATCCATCGATTTGGAGTACCGAACTCCATAATCACCGACAACGGCACACAGTTCACCGGGCGAAAGTTCTTGCAGTTCTGCGACAGACACCACATACGTGTGGACTGGGCGGCAGTGGCTCACCCCAAGACCAACGGTCAAGTGGAGCGTGCCAACGGCATGATCCTCCAAGGTTTGAAGCCCCAGATTTTTAACCGACTGAATAAGTTCGGAAAAAGGTGGCTCAAAGAGCTACCAGCCGTAGTCTGGAGCCTTAGAACCTCCCGAAGCCGAGCCACAAGCTTCACTCCGTTCTTCATGATCTACGGGTCAGAAGCCATCCTCCCCACTGATCTCGAGTACGGGTCCCCGAGAGTGCAAGCCTACGACGAAAATAGCGGCAAGACGTTCCAAGAAGACGCGCGGGACCAGCTGGACGAAGCCAGGGACGTAGCCCTCCTACACTCCACCAAATACCAGTAGGCCCTCCGCCGATACCACGCATGATGAATCCGAGGCCGAGCCTTTCAAGTCGGCGACTTGGTGCTGAGGCTCAGACAGAGCAACAAGGATCGTCACAAGCTCACACCCCCTTGGGAAGGACCCTTCGTCATCGCCGAGGTTCTCCGACCCGGCACCTACAAGCTCGCCAATGAAGCAGGGGAGGTCTTCAAAAATGCATGGAACATAGAACAGCTACGTCGCTTTTTCCCTTAGAACTTTGTAAAAATTTCTTTGTTCATCCATTACCTTCAAGAAATAAATCAAAGTTTAAGTTATCAGAGAACTTCGGACCTACCAAGTAGAGTCCGAACCTCTCTCGGGGGCTACATGGGGGGAACCCCCTATGTCGTCTCCCCTTATGCCGTCTCCGAATCTTATTCTTTTTTCGCGCAAAGTTAAAAGAACCCCGAGCCAAGGTCTTCCTCCTCCGTCCTAAAAAGACTCAAGAAGCCCGAATCCGTCCCCTAAATCTTAAGGCATGGGCCCGAGGTAGGATCTGCGCTCACGAGCAAAGACCGCCTCAACTCACCTTAGATTCGGGAACGAATTCGGGCCTCCAAAGAGTTACTAAGGAAAAAGGAAAAAGCACTTAGACTTGGGGACTCTGGCCTGCGCGATAGCTCTAAGTAGCTCACCCGACCCCGCGCTGCCGAGGTCGGATCGGTATAAAGAAAAAGGAAATAAGATACTTAGGGAAAATGCTCAAAAAAGAGCAGTTATATTCACATTCGACATTACATATGTATTACAAGGCCCACCGGCCTCAACACCTACAAAAAGAAAAGAAACCTAAAGGTCATGTTGCCCTGTCTACTCAGGTCCTTGAGCGCCAAGGGGCGGAAGCTCCACCTCGTCATCGAAGAAGGTGGCCAAGGCATCTCCGGGGACAGCCACGGCGTCCTCAAGCCTCTGCACCTCCTCCTGGGCCTCTGTCTCATCATCCGGGAGAACATAGCCCTCACAGACTGCCGGCAAATCAATGCCGGCATAGTGAGAACTCACCACCGCCAGGGCTTTCTTCACCCCGGCGTGGAGTGCCTCCTTCATCCTCTCCCCGGCCTGGGAGTAAAGGGCTTCGACCCGACTCCGCAGCGACGACCCCGACGCCGGTACCCCGAGCCCCTCACACGCCGAGGTGACCACGGCTTCAAGAGCCGAGCGGTCTGAAGCCTCGGCGTCAAGGGACCTTTGCAAAGCCTCGGCGACAGAGGACGTCTCGACCGCCTTCCCCTCCAGTTCTGATCAAAAAACGGAATAAAAAACGAGAAGTTAGGAAAAGTTAACCCGAAAGTACGAAGGCGTCTAAGGAAAAGGGGCGCAAGTCCTACCCTTGCGGGATACCTGGCTCAGAGCCCCGGCCAGGTCGGTCTGAGCTTGGTTCAAGGCGAGGTCTTTTTCGGTGAGTAAAGCTTCAAGCCGAGCGACCTCACCCTTGCACCCCTCAGCCACCGCCTTCTGCGCCTCGGACTCTTGCGTGAGGGCCCCAATCCTCTCCTCTAGGGGGGCGACCTTGTCTCGGGCCTCCCGAGCCTCGGTGGCCAGTGCTGAGCACTTCTGCCGAAGATCGGCAGAAATCTCGCACTCCCTCGCAAGCTCCCCCTCGGCCGCCTCCCTGGCAGCCCTCTCTTTCTCAAAGGACGCCCAAGCATCCTTCTCCCGACGGAGAAATACCGACTTCTCCTGGGAAGTGGCCTTGAGCGCCTGCAAAATCAGAGATCACACAGGGAGTTAATACCGCAAGGGTAAGGACTAAAAACTGCTTTACAACATGGGAAAAAATCTCACCTGAGCCAAATTAAACATGTCACGGCCCACGAGCTGGGTAGCTCGGTTGAGGGCCTCGACGCCGCCGCGCCCACACGCATCCAGACCCTGCCAGAGATAATTCTCTGATGGGTCATCCAGAACGAATCTGGCTCCTCCCTCGGCATCGCCAAGGTTGGGCCAGATCATGGGCCCCATCCAGCTTCCTCCTCCCTCCCCGCCGCAGGGGCCTCGGGCGCCGCACTGGACGCCACGATGGCTCGGCTTTCCTCAGCGTGCGCAGGCCGGGCCGCACCTCCGAGGTCAGCGTCCTCCGGCCCTTGGGGCTTCGGCGCCCCCGCGTCTTGCCCCTAGTGGCGCCCCGCCTCTTCGTAGCCTGGAGGCGGCGGCGACGCGGGCCGAGCCGACCCAGGAGTCGACTGAGCCCCCCTCTTCACAGCCTTTAGGGGGGCCAGCGCCACCGAAGGAGCTTTTTGCTTACGGCTAGGGGAACAAAGTCAAGTCAGAAGAAAGAGAAAAACAAAAAATCGACAGAAGAATCAGGAGTCCCATCTTTACCTCGCCCGGGGAGCAGATTTCTTATAGGAGCCCGGGGCTCCTTGCGAATCTCCCACAGCGCCAGGGGCCGGCGGACGGACCCCCGCCTCGACTGCAGACGACGCAGGGGGCGCTGGGATGGCCTCGACCTGCGACACCTCCGCGGGGGTACCGGCTCCCGTCCCGGACGCTGGGTTAGGCTCGGCCGGACCCTCCAGCGCCACAGATTGAGGGGCCCCCTCGGGCTCAGCCTCCGACGCCTTCTCCCTCTCTTGGAGGCCCGCGGGGGCCGAATCCTCACGAGGGGCGCTGTCCTCGTCGTCCACAGCGATGTGGGGGACGAGCTGCCCGCCCTCCGGCGCCTGGGTCCCCTCGGGGGTCTCCGACCCACCTTGGGCCTTTGACCCCTCCGGGGCCTCGAACCCCCCGGCAGGGGGGACTGCGTCGTCCTCCTCCATCAGCTCGTCGAGCCAGTCGACGTCGCCACCCCCGCCCTCTATCTCCGAGACTGAAGTCTCAGGAGACGGAGGCGGGGCGAGACCCGCCTTCTCGGCTTCACGGCGGTTCTTGGAGGCGATCTCCCGTCTCTCCGTCCTGCGCGCCGCCTTAGTTTTCTTGCCCTCCTTGATTTTCTTCTCTTCTTCATTCCGGGCCCGATTCTTGGCCCGGATCTCTTTGTCCTCCGGGATAGGGGGTGGGGAGTCCTTGACGGCCCCGATCCCCTGTGGAGCAGGCAGATCAACAGGGAGACAAGCGAAACAAAAAACGGAAGCAAAAGATCAAAATAAAGAACACCTTCTTACCAAAGAAATATAGCCCTTTTCAGGACGCATCGGCACCACCCAAGAGTTCTTCAACTCCGAATGTGTGGTCTTCTCTACCCGGGCGGTGATGTCCATAGCTGATATTGGCTCGGCCAACATCTTCGTCCCTTCCCAAGGGGCGTCCCGGGTCATCCCGTACATGGGCACCCGGCGCTGCGCCAGCGGAAGCAGGCTCCTCTTATGGAACGCTATTGCCACCGTGGCCGCAGTGACTCGGGCCTCCCGCAACTTCTGGAGCCCCGCAAGAAGCGGGCCGAGCTTCTTCTGCTCCTCGGCCGGAGGACCCCACGCCCACTTCATGGGAACCTCCGTCACCACCTTCCCGGTATACTTCGGCAGTAGGCCGCCGTCGTTCCGGAGATAGAACCACCCGCTCTGCCACCCCCGGTTCGACGTAGGCATCGAACTCCAGATGTACAGCCCGGACCATTGTTGGCGGAGCTGCAGCGTGCAGCCGCCGGCTCGCAGGGGGAACTTCTCCTTCCCCACATAGCGGGCCGACATGTCCGCCTTGAAGAGATGAAGCCAGAGATTCTAGTTGACTGGAACCCCCAGGAAACCCCCGCAGACTGTGGCGAAGACGGCGGCCTACATCACCGAATTGGGGTTCAGGTTGTGCAGCTCCACCTCATAGTAGTGGAGGATCGCCCGAATCAGGCGACCGGCTGGGACCCCGAACCCCCGGTCTAAGAACGACAGGAAGCAAACCACATAGCCCGGCGGCGGGTTTGGCTCCCTGTCGTTCGCCGAGGGAACGATCCATTCCGGGAAACCAACGTCCTTGAGAGGACGGAGAATCCCGGCCCTCACGCGCGCCTCCAGCGCGGACTTGGTCACGTTGCAGGGCGGCCATGCCTCGACGCCAGCCATGACTTCAGGAGGAAGAGGAGAAGTCTGCGTGGTGGAGACGGAGGGAATGGCGGCGCAAGGGAGAGCAGGAGGCAAAGGCTTGGTGGCGCAGGAGCGAGAGGGAAGAAATCAAGCCCCCGGTAGCCGTTTTTATAGAAGGGGCGAGCCACGACCACGCCCCTGCGAGGAAGGTCGAGAGAGAGAGAAGGAGGGCAACCGTCGCCCACTCAGGTGAAAAACTCGAAGCGCCAACCCCCTCCGATTCCCGCGCCCGCCGCACGCGCACATTAATTTCGCAGACAAAACGTCCCATCCAGCCAGGGAGAGACGGCTCGGCCGTTTCGAGTCCCCGCGCGCCGCGCCTCAAAAGAAGCGCCTTGAACAGTTATGTCAGGGCGGTTCCTTTCAGGTGACGCGGCGTCCGACCCCCCTCGCCGACCAAGCGTCGCAGGGAAGTCTCCGTCAGGCGCAATTTTTCGTCTCGCCCGACCCCGTCATGACCCCAAGCAAAAACCGCAAGGTGGTTGTCCGTCGGGCATAGATTCCATCTCGCCCGACCTCGACGCTACAAAGCAAACTTAAAAAAGAGCCTTTTTAGGACCAAAATCCCCAGGCCATGGCCACCTACGTTCCAGAGGTTGCGAGACTGACCTGCGACACAGGTTCGAACAGTCGCCTCAGGATAACTGAGCGAGGGATGACCGAAGATGAGCACAATAGAGGCCAAGGTCCGAACCCTACGGAGGGTCGGCGCATCTTCGCAAGTCATATCCGAGACCCATGCGGGTGTCACGAGAGTGGGATCCCATCGAGGGAGGCATCGAGCCCTCGGGACCTAGCGAACGGTTCCGACATCCACCGTGACTGCCCTCGGGTACTTTTTGAGATGTGCCCATAAGGCCACTAGCCGACCCCTATCGAACGGGGCTCGGACATCCACTTGGATCTACCCGCCTACAGCTCCCGGGAAACGTCGTCACTCGCCCATCGAGGGTAGCACGACGCGACCCACCCCTCCTCCGAGCGAAAGGAAGAATGAGGGACGTAATTACAAGACGAGAAAGAACCTCATCGACCCTTGCGGGGAAAGGGCTCGGGGACTTCCTCGCACCATGAGAACAGGCTCTACGTGTAAAGAACACGCAACCTATCCCTGAATACACTCCAGACTGCAGCTGTCAAAGGGTGAAAGCCTTTGAAGGAATAGCG
The DNA here is from genome assembly GCF_000003195.3 of Sorghum bicolor. NCBI lineage: Eukaryota > Viridiplantae > Streptophyta > Magnoliopsida > Poales > Poaceae > Sorghum > Sorghum bicolor. Next base: position 56,376,905 of record NC_012874.2, read on the forward strand.
CCATTCCTCCAAAAGGCTCGGGGGCTACACCCGGCGGGTGCGCTCGCGCGCACCCCCCGGAGAAAGGTAAAAAGCTCCTAGTCAACTACAGTCCCCAGGGAAAGAACCTCTAAAGAGGTGACTCCACCCCTTCAGAGGCTCGGGGGCTACTGTTGGGTACCATAATAAGGGATACCCAAATCGGAGCGATAAAAACACAAAACAAACACACTAACCACAATTAGCAGGGCCTCGGACGCAAGTTCCGACTCGCCCGTCCCCTCAGGGCCTCGGACGCAAGTTCCGACTCGCCCGACCCCTCAGGGCCTCGGACGCAAGTTCCGACTCGCCCGACCCCTCAGGGCCTCGGACCCAAGTTCCGACTCGCCTGACCCCTCAGGGCCTCGGACGCAAGGTCCGACTCGCCCGACCCCCCAGGGCCTCGGGCGCAAGTCCCGACTCGCCTGAACCCATCCAGGCTCGGGCACCGGACCCCACTCCGCCTGGGTAGCGAGACTTCCGCCGTACGGCGCCCATACCCGCGATACGACAGACGCGACGGCTTCCATACCACAGCAGGGCAAGGCGATGACTATTCCAACCACTCTGGTCGCTGTACCCTTACCTCTTTCACTGTGATGTACTGCCTCACAGTAGGAAGGGAATGGGAGAGGCTAATCAGCACCACTATTTGAAGTCATTTCCCACTATTGACAGTAACGACGCCCCGACCTCCACGACTCCAACAGGGCTCGGCAACGCTCCACAGAAGCAACCATACTGCCGACCATCCCCCAAGGACGAGATGGACCAGCTTCAACAGGGTCAGGACTGGGGTTTCACCATCTAGTAAAAGAAATCTACTCTTGTAGAAAACCTGTCTTCCCCTTGAGACTATAAAAGGGGAGCCAGAGTTCACAACTAAGGCAGAGACTAGAATACACACATATACGCACAACACCCTTTCGCAGAGCAGCACACCACACTCTGTCGTTCACCAAGCCGAGACCTGGGACACGTCCCTCTCTCGCAATCTGCTTGTACCCCCTACTGCAAGCATCTTTGGGTGCAAGGATATACAGGATCCCCGATCGCACTGGACGTAGGGCATTCTTGGCCCGAACCAGTATAAACTCCCTGTGTCACACTTGCATCACCATCCAAGCTCGGTCAAGTCACGCAGACTTATACTTGTTGGTGTCTAGACCACGACTCTAGACGCCGACAAACCTAGAGAACGATGAAGAACGAACCAGTTGCTGCAAAAGTACAATGTTGAGGAAGATCCGACAGATCTGGCTTCTCCTCCGCTCTCCTCTTCTCTCTCCCTATTTTCTAGATTACAACTAGAACTAACTAGAACTAGAACTAGAGGAACTAGAACTAGAACTAGATGAACTAGAACAAGATCTAGATGAACTAGAGGTAGAACTAGAAGAACTAGAGGGATCCTCTCTACTTGGATGAAGAACTGAAACCCTAACTTTGATTCTGTAGAAGAGGTATGCTCTCCAGGGGCCAGGGGGTCTGGTTTTATAGTCCCTCCAAGTGAATATGGGCCGTTGGATCAACCCGACATTGATTGAACGGTTATCCTTGATCCTTTAGGTCGGTGGAGCAATATCCCAAAAGAGAGTCCTGATTGGACTGTGGTTGAGGGCGGGCGCCCAGGAAAGGAGGGCGGGCGCCCTGTCCCTGAGTCCTCTCGGCCTCCGCTTCCTTCGCGTGGCTTCTGGAGTCTTCTAGATGGTAGAAAATTCCGCGGCACGTTAATATCTCTATGTAAACCCGACATGTGGGCCTTTCTTCCGTATTTCCTGATAACCCCCTGCAGAAATAGACAAACACCAAAACTCATGGAATTTTGTCAGATAAAACCCTAAGTGTGGGTGTTGGTTGCATTTGGATCCTTTTCCATGATTAGTTGATGGTTAAATATGAGCATTAAGGACCATCAACATGCTCCCCCAAGCTTAACCTTTGCTCGTCCCTAAGCAAAGATGGACTCAAGAGTTTCTGCAGTGGTTTTATGCCTTAAAGATACACATGCTTTCAAACAAGATCTCATCTCTCGGTTAGGGTAAACTGTTAAGATTTAAACTTACTCATTTTACCTTCCACCATAGGGCTTGTAACCGTCACTTGTGTCTTGAGCAGTTAAAAGATAGAACAGTCTAGTCAAGCGCCATGTCACATGTTCTTCGATTAACTATAGCTCTGGAGTTTTTGCAGATTTTCAAATAAAACTCAGTGATTCCTTGTATGACTCTCTCTAGTCTCTCTTTTGTGGTATTTCGGGATCCTTACCAAGGCAATAATGGTGTATGCCTTCTCTCAAAGTATGTGGTACTTTTGGTATGAGGCATAGTGGCATTGCCTTCTGTCTCACCCTACTCTAATAAGGCTTTTGATATCTGGAGCTCATAGGTGGGAGACAGCTAATACATACTTACAAGACATTTATTGCATAGTCAAACCATGGATCCAGAGAAACAAGTCAATAAGTCAAATCAAGATGTGCATGTGTTGCGAATGAATGGTGTATGGTGATAACAATGGTGAAAGTCTAATTCTACTTTTGCTCTTTTGCGGGGATACATACCTTTCTTGCTCTTTTGAAACTTTTTGAGGAGAATGAGATGCTCTATATTTTATCTTTTTTTCTTTTCTCTCAGGTGGGTATCTTGTACCCCTAATTCTACTGTCGGACACTTGTCCATTTTTACCTCTCGTCTCTCTTTTTTTTCTTTTCTTTCGAGGTTTCGGGCACTTGCCCCTTTTTATTTCCTCGTATTTTTTTCACTTTTTTTTAGAGCACTCATCTCCTGAAATAATATAGCAAGTGGTAGTAACCAAGATAACTTGAGCATTTATTTCACAATGGAAAAATAGAAATGTTTTTGGGTATTCTCTCCCGGGTTAGGAGTAGAATATTTTTGGATGGTTCTGGAGATGGAAATGGGTGGATATATGTGGATGCGTACTTCCGGAGTAGAAGCAGCATGTGTGAGTGAACGTGCAAGTGAATCTTGACTTAACCACATGACAAGCTCCTAAGGGTCTACACAGCTTGACCACACTCAATGCTCAGAAGCAGTAAAAAGTAAATGTGTGGCTCAAAGTTTAGCAAGCATGTATATATGGCTGTGGTAGGAATTTAAACTCTCATCATACAGGAACTCATCATGCAACATTTTAAAGATTTTCAAAGATAAAATTCTCCAGAATTCTAGCATCTCTATGAACAGAAAAACAGCAGCTCAACCTTCCCATATCGTATCCGTTAACGACTTAGACTTTAGATCAAGTACTCTCCCCACAAGTTCAGGTTTAGAGCAAATCTTAATTAATACCAGTCATGCCTAAACTTGAGAGAGATTTCAATTTTGAGAACTAGTCATGACAGAGCAACTATTCATCATTTCCATGTGAGAGCTTATCATGAGGGTTCATAGCAAACTTTATTTATTTATTTATTTATTTAGCAAACTAAGCAAAGATATATATATATATATATGTATATATATATATGTGTATATATATATATATATATATATAAGCACAAAATCTTTGTTTGGGTTCTTATGATTATGCATCATTTTATTATTAGAGTAAAGTATAAATGTGAGTAGAATACTTAGCTGGATAAATGGGGGTGCTCTCCCCCAAGCTGGATTTTGACGCAATTTCTTCTGATATAGCTAGCAGGTGGCGGAGATGTATTTGAATGTCGGCAGCATCTTGACAGCGGTTAGGATGTCCTCCGTCTGCTAGTCTTCTTTGATCCTTGAATTCTATGGAGCTCAAATAAACAACAAAGCTTTATGGAACTAGTTAAGTGTTAGCATAAATATCTAGCCTTTATCATGTTGAGTCTCCTCAATAAATGTTACTCTCTTTAGTAGGATCATTTATTTTTATAATTTTATTTTTATAGGACAGGAATATATTTATTTTATTTTTACGCCACCACAGTGAATGTACTTATGGGTTTTATGCCATGAGCATACTCACATGGGGCTTACTATTTCTAACATTTTTATTTTCTTTTCAAGATGATATGAACCTGATTAACTAAGCAAACTATTTTAAATAATTGAAAGGGAATGGATAACTACCAAGTTTACCTCTTGGCAAGGCGTTCGGTGTTTTTAAGTCCCCCGAATGGAACTCTCCATTTTCTCAGTCGTCCTGGGATTCGCTGGATGGCGTAGTCGGTGGTTCCGGCGGCGCCTGGTCTTCATGTATAACTATCTTCTCTCTCCACACCTGACTCGGTGCTACGGTCTCCTCAGGACAGTTCTGTTCAAGTTGTATGTCTTCAGACCTTACAACTTCTCCTTCATAGTCTACCCATCCGTCCTTGATGATCTGCCTTCTCTGGTTGCGGTTGCGTCGTTTTCTTCTTGTCCTGACCTGCTTAGAATCTTCAACTATATAGTTAGGGTCAGTGAAATAGTGGTGTACCTTCTCAGAGGTGAAGTGCATGTGGATTCTCTAGTTCCAAGGTAGATGATTGCTTTAACGGTGCTGAGGAACAGTCTCCCAAGGATGATGGGTGGATCGTACTTGTCTTCTCCCATGTCAATGACCCTTCGGAATGTCTAATCTTCCATCTGGAGCTGAGTCGTCCTTTTTGGTTAGAAACGGTGACTTAAGTCGACGATCTTGACCTCCTTGAACTGCAGTGACCATCTTACCTGACTTGGTCCATATTTGCTTGTTCCTGTTCCTCCTATTGGTCCTCTTCCTTGGTTCATGTCGGGATTGCTCTGAGATTTGTGTAATCTTGTTCTCGAAGGAAAATGTCTCCTTCTTTCCCTTGATGTAGAAACTGATCTTGGCAGCACTAGCGTAGATGACAGCTCCTGAGGTATTTAGGAATGGCCTCCCCTGGGCATAATGTTGACGCTTGAGCCAAAGTCGCAGAGTGCTTCTAGGAAGTCCACCATGCCGATGGAGATCGGGATGATGGGGCGTCCTGGGTTGTCTCTCTTGACCGGCAGAAGGTCAGTAATTACTTCCACAATGGGGTCACTCCAGTAGTTACGTCCTCAAGGATCTTAGGGCAGTGATTGCCTGAGTGTCCAGTATCTCCAGTGTGTTTGTGCTCGTAGATCTAGGTTCTTCACTTGGTGGAGTCTGGGAGTTGTAAAACTCCTTCATATTTTGCTCGAAGTGTACCTGCTCATAGAGACAAGGCAGAAATCAAGTGCATGGGTCCTGTTGGTGGAAAACACCAACAGAACCAAAAGTGTATTTGTTCTTCTCTAACCTTAAGCATAGTGAGCAAGACAAAGTTGATGGATAATAAGATCATGAGTGTAGCATTTAAAACAATTTGTCAGATCAGATCGCTCAACCTAATGAAAAGATAATCTATCTATACTTATGTTTTCTATATATATCTTCCAAACATTGAGTGTGCAACATTTTAGCTCATATGATTAGGAGTGTGCGATAACGAAGGTAGTACTATAAACAAAGATTAAAGAACTAAACATGCTGAATTAATTGGGTTGGTTAATCTAGAGTTGTAAATCATACATGTTTGTCTCTTTTATTCATGTGAATGCCAGAATCAAGGAGAAGCTTATAAAAATGATAGTCAAGTACCTAAAGATGTTATCTTACTTGAAGAGTGATGGTACAGTATCACCTTGTGGAAGCTTTCCTTTCTTAGCGGTTGTGCATCGTGTTTGTAGCACCTTCCATGGATCATCTCTTGTGAGCTATGCCTTCCTTGTGTAAATTGTTAACCTTCATGTGTCTCTCTCTTTGTCTCCAATGTGAGTTTATCTCAGGACTTTCAAGGTCGATATTGAAAGTTTTCCTACAGGGGTTAGTCCAAAAAAATATCCAATATCTACTATAGCATACTATCGGCTCAAAAATCAACCTAGACACCATGTGTTGACACTTCTTAACGCAACCACCGGATATCGGCGACGGCGCCAGAAATGCTTGTTGACACTTCTTAACGCAACCACCGGATATCGGCGACGGCGCCAGAAGTGCCCTGGTAGGGTAACTCTATTTACTATTGGATAATTCCGCAAGCGCACAGAATGTACCGCTGTAGCACTTCACCAAGGAGTATTCCAAGGTATCGTAATTTATATTTTCCCAAGGGAAAGCGGCTAAGTGTGTTTAACAAAAAGGGGAATGAGATTCCTTGAGTTATCTAGTATCAACTAGTGAATAAGGGTGGTAAATAACGAATAGGAAGGGTAGTGGTGAATCCAAGGTCCTATGCTAAAGGTAAATGGTAGAGTTAGCTAGGTGGGAGGACAACGAGTGAGTAAAGGACTCCTATGTATCTAACTTGACTTCTGTGACTTACTTTAATAGATAATTGTCTTAACTACGCTAGAGCCTTACTAACTGTGTGCGAGGGATAGCCGAGCTGGTAAGACGCTTAGAAGGTTTTTCACCTAACCCCTTACCGAAAGCGACTATTGGGCTTATGGACGCCTTACCTTTTAAGAACTAGCCTGTACGTGAGGAGAACCTAACGCCGCCCACGATCTGTCACCTACTAGGGAGTGCGCTCCTACTTTCCGTTCAAGCCAGCGGTAATCAAAGGTAATCTTAAGTATGAGCACCACGCTCACACTTAATCCTACAACGCTAACTAGTTGCAGCTAGCTAGAGCTCCTATACAAGATAGGACGATGATGCACACACAGGAGTGGTTACAGGTCACTAACTTCACTAAGACAACTATATTACTAAAGTAAATGCACAACAAGACTAAAAGACTTGCACTAAGTAAGAACTCAGTAAAGTAAAGTAAGAATAATATATTAATAAAAGGAAAGTCTTACAAAAGTAGAAAGGTACAAGAGCTATACCAGACTCTCCAGAAGACGACTCCGGAGACCCCGAGCTTCGCTCGACTCGACTCTAACTCCCACTCTAGACTAACTACTACTCTACTTGTATGCTTGGAACTTGTAATGCACTTGGCCTTGGAATTGCACACTTGAAATGAAGGATGGAGGCTGCCTTTTATAGAGGGAGATGGAGTAGGGGTTACTCCATCGCCACGTCATCGATCCGCGTGACATCTTCTCTCCACCCTTGGATCAAACCGACCTCACAACCGCCATTTGATCAACGGCAGGGGCAAATCAACATGTGGGACATGTGGGGAAGGTCGGTGGGAGGCCACCGACCCTGGAACCGCCTTTGATGTGGGGTCGGGCGACCCCACTTCTGGGCCTCTGGGCCCACCAGCAGTGTCCACAGGGGTCCCTTATGTCGGTGGACTAGGTGGCACACCTAGGTCCCACCAAAGAGGGGTCGGGCGACCCCCTCCCTGTGGGCCCAGGGTGTCACCTGTTGTCCCCTCGATCTCTTCTTGATGATTCTGATGTTGGCTTTGTCAAATAATGTCTTGAATTTGTTGTTCCTGCATAAACAAGCTAAGAGTACAAGTGGAACTAGTTATGGATAAAATATGTTCATGTCATGTCGTTTCCCCTTGCAACCGAGGCATGTTGACGGTGTTTTGTATGTGGATTTCTATGGTATATCCACCGTCAACAAGATCCCCCAAGCTTAACCTTTGCTCGTCCCGAGCAAACAATCAAACTTAGCCTCGGTGGATCAGGTATTGTTACTATGTTCACATTTCAAGAGTACCATGTGTACAACAAAGTTCTTCTCTTTGCATGAAAAATTTAGCTATGTAAACTTACCCCTATTACCTTAGTCCCTTATGGGGCTTATGGCTTTTCCTTTGTCTTAGGTGGTTGAGAGACAGAACAGTTTGACTTGAGCACTAACTTTCTCATTCTTAGCAAGTTTCATATCAGAGGTTTTGTGATATTTTCAAAAGAAAGCTTAAATGTTCCTCTTATGGTTCTCTCATGTCACTCAAATGGTGTATGATTCCTCACCAAGGCATATGGTAAGAGTTGCCTTCTCTATTTCATCCTATTTCTAAAAGGCTTATGTGGAGTTCAAGGTAGGGATGAAAGGAGATAGCATACTTACTTTGCATGTATTGCGAAGTCAAAGCTCGGATCCTTGAAGAGAAGTGTCATACTCCCAGATCAAGATGTGCAAGTGTGATATATGGTGGACTAGGTTGCTCCTTTATTTGATAGACTCTCTATGTATTGAGACATGGCTAGCATTTTTTTTCTTCTTTTTTTTTATATATGAGCTTTCATGTGCTCAATTTTCTTTTTCTGTGTACTTGCACATGTCCATCTTTTTATTTCATTTTGCCTAGCCTTTTGATGTCTCATTTACCAAATAATGCTTAGAGAGATGTTCTAACATTTAGAGTATGGAGCAACCTATTTAGTGGATGCGAAATACATGTGGTTGCGTACTTCCAGTGTAGAAGCAGCATATATATATATGTGGTGTGTACGTGATCTTGATCTTAGGAGCATGAAAAGTCTCTTAACAAGGGTCAACAAGACTTGACGACACTCAACACAAAGCAAATAGCTTATGTGGAAAGGTTGCAATTATGTAAAGTAGATATGGCTGTGGTAGGAATTCATCACCATTGAGGAACAATTAAGGTTTTGATCATTTTAAGAATAAATCTCTGATAATCATGCATGCTTAGAAAAATATTATAGTAGCTCTTGCCTTACTATCTCATGTCCCACAACAACTTAGATTTAGTTCTAGCACTTGCAACCCACAAAGTTTTTAGGTTCATGGCAGTTTAAGTGAGCTAAGTGATCCGTACTTAGAGAAATACTAAGTTGTATACTAGGCACTAGAGAAACATTAACAAGCAACTAGTCATAATTTCCATGAGGGATATAAACATACATGAAGCATATATGCTAAAGGGAAATGCTAATAAATATTTATATTTTTTTTTAAGTAAGAATGATAAAATGCATGAAAATAAATAGGATAGAATACTTACCTTAGTGGGGGAGAGGATCTCCCCCAAGCTAGATCTTCGCTCACTATGGTGGCGGGAAATTTTGGTACCATCCAGCCCAGCGTTGTGCGTCTTCCTCTCGCACACGTCGGATATGTTGGCCGTTTTGTAACGCCAGTTGCAATGTTGCTTCTTGCCCAATCTGCAATTCGCCCATGTCATTAATGAGACTGTCCATACCTGTGGGCTGGTGACGCCTAGCCCTGTCCCTTGGGCGTGGAGTGCGTTGTGGAGGTAGACCCATGGAGTCTGAAGCATCCACTGACATCGCTTCATCGCCCTCTTCAACGTCATGGTGCGAGGATCCTCCTTGCTCCATCTGGGCGGCTTGCATCATCCTTCTTGTCACCCTGCGTGTCCCTGCAACATCTGGACTTGCCACTCGGGCTAGTCTAATGGTAAGTGTGCGGACCCCATACAACCGGCGCCTCGCACATGGGAGAGGAATTTCGGTTGTATAGCCCGGATAAATCATTTTAAGTTCACCATTTGGATCTCTTATGAGCATGTTAGCATTGATAAAGAAGTTCTCATCTACCACTCCTCTAACATAGCCAATGTCTTCAAAATAATGTGATTCAAGTAATCCAAAAGTATCGGCTATTCGAGTAATAAAGGATGTGAAATAGATGGGCTTCCCATACTCAATAGAGTTAAGCCAATAGTTCACTAGCAGTTTCACAGGGGAGACCTTGATTTTACTAACCATGGCATAGATAATTTTAAGTTCATCATCAATTAAAGTATCAGTTCCCATGCCAGGATATCGAGTGCACATGATCCAGAAGTGAAGAAAGCGCAAGGTTGGATTATGGATTTCAATGGGAGTAGGATTTGAACAATCATTAGAGCCAGAAATTGCTTTCCAGAATCTAAATTTATCGAACATTCTAGTGGCATGATCTAGATCAAGTTCACATTCATGTTCACACCCTAAAGCAGTGTTTAGCAAACTCCAATTTAATTGATGTTCTTGCTCACACATGCGAAAAGATATTCCATTATTTGTGAGTTTTAGGGTGCATAGAAATTCCTTAGCAAGCAATTCTTTTCCAAATTCAGGCACTTGCCAAAAACTACTCCAACCAATTGCTCTAAACACCTTATCGAATTCAACATCCATACCTGTGCGGGCCAAAAGGTCCGGATCGATGATGCTAGTGTGTAGGAAGAGACCCTCTCGGATGATGTAGTACCTTTGCAACTCTTCTTGGCTTAACATGAGGCCGCTCTCGGGCTCTCTCATCCTTGATGGAGGCTCGTAGGGTACCATCCCATGGTAACCTTCTTCTTCCTCCCTTCCATGAGCATGGTGAGAGCCTTGAGAAGAGCTCTCACCCTTTGCTTTCTTGAACTTGCCGAAGATATGCTTCTTCATCCTCCTACACAAGTGAGGCAAACCAAGCTCCTACTACTACTACTACTATGCAAGGGGAATCTTTTTGGGTTTTTGTTTTGATGACTATTTCTAAACTAAACTTGAGAAATGGCTTGTAACAAAGAGAGAAGAGAAAGGATTGTGAGCTCGAAATGGTTCTGGTGGTTTTGGGTGTGGAGTTGAGCTCACAATGCTGTGGTATTTATAGGGGGAGAAGGGCAAGTAGTGGACCCACAATATAGGGGTCGGCCGACCCCCCCTAGAAGCACTTTGAATTTGAGTTTAGCTTTATACAGGGAACCATTCTGCATGCTTTCAAGATTTTGCAGAGATGGTCCAAAATGGGGGTCGGCCGACCCCCATCCTAGCCCCTCCTCCACTTTAAACATTGTGTCATTGATTGTTCGGAAAAGTAAAGGCTAGGTGTGGACCAAAAGTTTTCAAATTGTTTCTGAGATTCTCTGTTTTAGTGCTTTGTGAAAGGTAAAAGATGAATGGCAAAAGTGGAGACATGTCTAAAGTGATTCCTATGGACCATGGGAGCACTCAAGCATGCCTAGGTGACCACTTTGCAGAATTTAAGCTAGTGGAGTGGTCCCAAAAGAATCAAAGATGAAAGGAGCATCTTATGACAAAAGTAAAGGATCAAGGGACCACTCTTTTTCAAACTTTAGCTAGTGTTACAAGCATAGGACTCCATTGTGATTCCAATGGTGGCCAGCAGGAGGCAAGTGGGGCCAATATGGGGGTCGGCCGACCCCCACATTGGAGCTCCCAGAGCATCCAAGTGCTGGGTTGGAACCTCTATGACTAGCAAGGTTGAAATGTGGTGAAGTGGGCCCCAAGGTGGGGTCGGGCGACCCCCCTTTGGGAGCTCCAGCAGCTCAAATTTTTATGACAAGTTATTCTCAAGATTTTATTTATTATGGCTAAACATTTTGTCGAAATAAGATATGCAAAATTCAAAGTAAGAATGCAATTGAAAAGTGAATAGTAGAAATTGAAATGCAGAAAATAAATATGGGATAACTACTGATTTACCTTATCAGCAAGGGCTCCATGTTTTAGGTCCGTAGAGCAGGACCTCTCCATCTTGTTCATCCTTCGGGTGCATCAGATGGTCCCGGAGACGTGGACCTTGATTGCACCTCTTTCTCCCGCCATACTTGCTTGGTATTGATTTTTGGTTCAGCGGGTTCCTCTTCTTTCTTTTCGGCCCTTTTGGCCGGCTTACCTCTCTTGTCCCTTCGGCGTCGGATGTGGCGAGGCTTAGTCGGAGGTTCTTTGTCCTTCACCTGCATGTTAGCTTTATAACCATTGAATGGACATTTTACCTTCCATCCTGGGAATCGGAGGTGAATCTGGCCGGACCCCACATAGATGACTGCATTGACCGTGTTGAGGAATGGCCTTCCCAAGATGATCGAGACATCATTATTGGATCCCATATCCAAAATGATGAAGTCGGCAGGGACGTAGTCGTCTTGGACCTTTACCAGTATGTCCCTTGCCAACCCCTTAGGGAACCTGATCGTCTGATCTGCCATCTGCAAACGAACAAATGTGGGGTGCAAAGGCCCCCCTAGCAAATTATCATAAGTTACCTTGGCCATGATGTTGACACCCGATCCAAGGTCGCAGAAGGCGTTGTGGAAGATTTGCGGTCCGATCTCACAGGTGATGGTCGGCAGGCCTGGGTCGTCCTTCTTGGTGATGAAGGGCGAATCCAGAAGATAGCTCCAGTTGGATTGTACCGGAGGCTTACCGAACCTCGTAGTAACTAGTTTAAATCCTTCAATTGGGTCCTCAGGTTTCCCTGGGATCTTACCTTGCTCGAAGGATGGGACAGCTGCTGCTAATTGAGCTAATTGTGTTTCTAGCATTTTGTTAAAGCTCAACTGATTTTTCATAGCAGAGTTAAAGCTATCCAACTTTTCACTTAAGTTTTCAAGGATCTTATCATTAGCCATCATTTTCTTGTTAATGCTATCATTGATTTTAGATTGGCCTAAGACAAGATCTCTAAGAGAAGGTTGGTTACCAAAAGAATTATTGAAATTTTGATTGTAACTATTACCTTGATTACCTTGGTAGAAGGGGCGCGAGTTCCATTGCTGTTGTTGGGGCCGGTACCCATTGTTGTTGTTGTTGATGAAGCTCACTTCCTCCTTTGTTTCGGGACAATTGTTTCCCGAATGATCATCTCCTCCGCACACTTCGCACCATGAATCAGATTCAATGGCTCGTGCAGTGGCGTAAGGTTGAATGGTCTCTTGCTTGGAACTTTCTTCCATCTTCTTCATTAAGAGGTCCATCTTAGCAGAGAGCATGTCCACCTCATTCAAGGTATGGACACCTCTTCTCTTGGGTTGGAGGCGTTCCTCATTCCATCCTTGGTTTATAACCATCTTTTCAATGAGGTCCTTGGCATCCTTGACATTGTGTTGCAAGAATGCTCCTCCAGCGGCAGCATCAAGGTGACTACGGGCCAAACCGGTCAGGCCATGGTAGAAACCTTGGATTAGGAGCCACTCCTCTATCCCATGATGAGGACAGGCGCGAATGTACTCCTGCAGACGTTCCCATGCTTCGGGAATCGTCTCATCTGCTTGCTGTTGGAAGCTGGAAATCTTTCCACGAAGGGCGCTGGTCTTGCCCATCGGAAAGAACTTCTTGAGAAATGCATTGGCGCACCTCTCCCACGTGGTCACTTCACCCTTGTTGGCGTAGAACCATTGCTTCGCCTTCCCCAATAACGAGAATGGGAAGAGGCGAAGACGGATGGCGTCTGCGGCGACATTCTTGATGGTGAAGGTGCCGCACACCTCCAAGAAGTGTTGGAGATGGGCATTGGCATCCTCGTGTGGCTTTCCACAGAAGGGATTAGCTTGCACCATATTGATAAGCGCAGGCTTCAACTCAAAAGTCGCATCCCCCAAGTTAAGCTGCGGACCCGTGGCGACATTGTCAGCCGACGGCGCAGAGTACTCAGAGATGGTCTTCTGGGCCATAGCTTCTTTGATAACCGGTGCAGATACTCCTTCCTCTAACGGATTCAGGTTCGAGATGAACCTTTGAGGTGGAACTTGACGACGTCTAGTTCTCCTCAACAGTTGCTCAGGATCTTCAACGAAGTTTGACGGCAATTGGAAACCGCTCATACACTGTCAGGCTTCACAATAAAGGAAGACAAGACAAGTGATGGGTTATCCCTATCACTACTTGATAACTAGCAAACTCTGGATTCTCTTTTTGTTAAAACTCTTAGATAGACACTTTCCCCGGCAACGGCGCCAGAAATGCTTGTTGACACTTCTTAACGCAACCACCGGATATCGGCGACGGCGCCAGAAGTGCCCTGGTAGGGTAACTCTATTTACTATTGGATAATTCCGCAAGCGCACAGAATGTACCGCTGTAGCACTTCACCAAGGAGTATTCCAAGGTATCGTAATTTATATTTTCCCAAGGGAAAGCGGCTAAGTGTGTTTAACAAAAAGGGGAATGAGATTCCTTGAGTTATCTAGTATCAACTAGTGAATAAGGGTGGTAAATAACGAATAGGAAGGGTAGTGGTGAATCCAAGGTCCTATGCTAAAGGTAAATGGTAGAGTTAGCTAGGTGGGAGGACAACGAGTGAGTAAAGGACTCCTATGTATCTAACTTGACTTCTGTGACTTACTTTAATAGATAATTGTCTTAACTACGCTAGAGCCTTACTAACTGTGTGCGAGGGATAGCCGAGCTGGTAAGACGCTTAGAAGGTTTTTCACCTAACCCCTTACCGAAAGCGACTATTGGGCTTATGGACGCCTTACCTTTTAAGAACTAGCCTGTACGTGAGGAGAACCTAATGCCGCCCACGATCTGTCACCTACTAGGGAGTGCGCTCCTACTTTCCGTTCAAGCCAGCGGTAATCAAAGGTAATCTTAAGTATGAGCACCACGCTCACACTTAATCCTACAACGCTAACTAGTTGCAGCTAGCTAGAGCTCCTATACAAGATAGGACGATGATGCACACACAGGAGTGGTTACAGGTCACTAACTTCACTAAGACAACTATATTACTAAAGTAAATGCACAACAAGACTAAAAGACTTGCACTAAGTAAGAACTCAGTAAAGTAAAGTAAGAATAATATATTAATAAAAGGAAAGTCTTACAAAAGTAGAAAGGTACAAGAGCTATACCAGACTCTCCAGAAGACGACTCCGGAGACCCCGAGCTTCGCTCGACTCGACTCTAACTCCCACTCTAGACTAACTACTACTCTACTTGTATGCTTGGAACTTGTAATGCACTTGGCCTTGGAATTGCACACTTGAAATGAAGGATGGAGGCTGCCTTTTATAGAGGGAGATGGAGTAGGGGTTACTCCATCGCCACGTCATCGATCCGCGTGACATCTTCTCTACACCCTTGGATCAAACCGACCTCACAACCGCCATTTGATCAACGGAAGGGGCAAATCAACATGTGGGACATGTGGGGAAGGTCGGTGGGAGGCCACCGACCCTGGAACCGCCTTTGATGTGGGGTCGGGTGACCCCACTTCTGGGCCTCTGGGCCCACCAGCAGTGTCCACAGGGGTCCCTTATGTCGGTGGACTAGGTGGAACACCTGGGTCCCACCAAAGAGGGGTCGGGCGACCCCCTCCCTGTGGGCCCAGGGTGTCACCTGTTGTCCCCTCGATCTCCTCTTGATGATTCTGATGTTGGCTTTGTCAAATAATGTCTTGAATTTGTTGTTCCTGCATAAACAAGCTAAGAGTACAAGTGGAACTAGTTATGGATAAAATATGTTCATGTCATGTCGTTTCCCCTTGCAACCGAGGCATGTTGACGGTGTTTTGTATGTGGATTTCTATGGTATATCCACCGTCAACACCATGTCTAATTTGATTTAGGAGGGCATTTTAACCTAAGCATCATGCTTAATTTAAACTCACTTGGAAGTAAGATCATCAGCCCTAAACTAAGTACCATGCTTAATTAAGAGATAGATGAAACTACTCCAAACCTAGACATATACTAAAGTAAATAAAGGTAGCATGAGAGCATTTATAGAGATCTACTCAAGTGGAGATGAAGTAGTGTGATTAGTATTTAACAAATTGAGCATGTCTCAAAGGTAGGGACAACCAACATAGCAACATGGCAAAGGATGTTTTTATGTAAAGTACTCCCCCTTGCTTGAACTTTGCAAAATTCAAGTTTGGATGAATTTAATTCAATGTTGTATGATGATTGGCTAGACATACCTTGTGCTTGTCATTCATCCGATCTTCTTGCTCCAATCCTATAAAGGTTAGTGACAAGAATACCCGAAGGAATTTTTTTACAATTATCCTTATATGCTCAAAACACAAGGTAATGTTACAAATAATTAAAAACTCATGTTATGATCTGATCAGTGCTTGTTTTAGGACACTAAGCTTGTCCTTGGGAAACCATCAATTTATGTCAGTGAAGTGGTTTCCCCTCCAACGCTGACCTATATCAAGATCAACTCAACGAGATCTACAAAATTTATTATAGACATATGCATCGACAACCGCCCTTTTAATGTTTTTATAAATAGAAAGGAAGAGGGGGTTAGAGATCTCGAATGTGGTGATGTTGGAGAGACCAATGGATTGGTAAGATGTTGCATATCAGCATGGAGTAAATGAAGTGGCTATGAAATAATTTCCATGCTCATTAATGCTTAGGGTGAAAACCATGTGGTATGGTGAAAATGGTAAGGTGAGTGTGGTATAAAAAGAAAAGAAAAAGGATACACGGACGACTTGGTTCGAAACTAGCACAGCTACCGTTCCCTGGCAACGGCGCCAGAAAGCTTGTTGGGTATTTTAAACGCAAACAGAAAAATCCGCAAGCGCACGGATACCGATGTAGCTTTCATCCGGGAGTATTCCAGAGTATCGATTTTCCACAGAGAACGTGAGTGTACTAATTAAGAATCAAGATCGCCCAAGGATAACAATATAATTATTTTTGGTGGGAAGAGAGGAAGTTTCATGAGAGTTCTCTAGTTGATCTAAGAATCAAGAATTACTTCAAGATTATCTATATCGGGACATCAGAGCACTAACCACAGAAAGAGATGAGAAGGGGGCTAGGAAGGTCTGACTACGGTCCTACAAACACCGACCCGAACGAGGTGGAATACGTCGACCGTTAGGGCTGTCACTACCCTAAGGCTACCACAACAATCTGCAGGATTGGGTGCAATTCCAGGTAATCGCAAGACTAAACAACACGTCTAATCTATTAATTACTACTCTAGCGTTATAAAGACTAGAGCACTTGATGCAAGCGGGAATCCAATAAATAACTTGAATGTAAATAAAAGTAATTAAAGAACTCATGAATTATGAATTGAAGAACCTGTAGAACGATGAAGAACGAACCAGTTGCTGTAAAAGTACGATGTTGAGGAAGATCCGACAGATCCGGCTCCTCCTCCGCTCTCCTCTTCTCTCTCCCTATTTTCTAGATTACAACTAGAACTAACTAGAACTAGAACTAGAGGAACTAGAACTAGAACTAGATCTAGATGAGCTAGAGGTAGAACTAGAAGAACTAGAGGGATCCTCTCTACTTGGATGAAGAATTGAAACCCTAACTTTGATTCTGTAGAAGAGGTATGATCTCCAGGGGCTAGGGGGTCTGGTTTTATAGTCCCTCCAAGTGAATATGGGCAGTTGGATCAAACCGACATTGATTGAACGGTTATCCTTGATCCTTTAGGTCGGTGGAGCAATATCCCGAAAGAGAGTCCTGATTGGACTCTGGTTGAGGGCGGGCGCCCAGGAAAGGAGGGCGGGCGCCCTGTCCCTGAGTCCTCTCGGCCTCCGCTTCCTTCCTATGGCTTCTAGAGTCTTCTAGATGGTAGCAAATTGCGCGGCACGTTAATATCTCTATGTAAACCCGACGTGTGGGCCTTTCTTCCGTATTTCCTGATAACCCCCCGTAGAAATAGACAAACACCAAAACTCGTGGAATTCTGTCAGATAAAACCCTAAGTGTGGGTGTTGCTTGCATTTGGATCCTTTTCCATGATTAGTTGATGGTTAAATGTGAGCATTAAGGACTGTCAACACCAAGATGGCATCCGAGCGGGCCACGGTTCCGCCGGATGTTTTCGTCAGCGACCTCTACAAGCCTTCTGTCGACTACAAGGACGACGGGGTGTCGGATAAGCCCCCAAACGAACCAGGTCACGGCCCCGAGGCTTCTACTGCTCAGGAGCAGGAAGCCATGGACATCGAGTCCAAGCCCCCTGCACCTGATGATTCTCCAGACTGGAGATACCCCTTGTTGCAACGCCTCGTCGATGGCACTCTGCCCTTAGACCAGGCTGAGGCAAGGCGTGTGGCTCATCGAGCCAAGACTTTTGTCCTCCTCGATGGAGAAATGTACAAACGTAGCCCCTCGGGCATCCTTATGCGTTGCATCCCACGTTAGGAAGGAAACAAGCTCCTGAGGAACACACACTCGGGGGCTTGCGGCCACCACGCCGCGCCTCAAACGCTGGTAGGAAATGCCTTCCGACAAGGTTTCTATTGGCCCACCACCGTGGCTGACGCCACAGAAATCGTGCGGACCTGTGAGGGATGCCAGTTTTACGCTCGGCAGATTCATCTCCCGGCTCAGGCTCTGCAGACGATCCCCATCACCTAGCCCTTTGTTGTCTGGGGTCTCGACCTCGTCGGGCCTCTGCAAAAGCCACCCGGGAGCTTCACCCACTTGCTTGTCGCAATCGACAAATTCTCCAAGTGGATTGAAGTCCGACCCATCACAAGGATCAAGGCCGAACAAGTAGTGCTGTTCTTCACAGATATTATCCATCGGTTTGGAGTGCCAAACTCCATAATCACTGATAATGGCACACAGTTCACCGGGTGAAAGTTCCTGGAGTTCTGCGACAAGCACCACATACGTGTGCACTGGGCAGCAGTGGCTCACCCCAAGACCAACGGTCAGATGGAGCGTACCAATGGCATGATCCTCCAGGGTCTGAAGCCCAGGATTTTCAACCGGCTGAACAAGTTTGGAAAAAGATGGCTCAAATAGCTACTAGCCGTGGTCTGGAGTCTGAGGACTTCCCGAAGCCGAGCCACAGGCTTCACCCCATTCTTCATGGTCTATGGGTCGGAAGCCTTCCTCGCACGGATCTGGAGTACGGGTCCCCAAGTGTACAAGCCTAAGACGAAAACAGCTGCAAAACGTACCAAGAAGATGCGCTGGACCAGCTGGATGAAGCTAGAGAAGTAGCCCTCCTACACTCTGCCAAGTACCAGCAGGCCCTCCGCCGATACCACGCGCGACGAATCTGAGGCCGAGCCTTTCAAGTTGGCGACTTGGTGTTGAGGCTCAGGCAGAGCAACAAGGGTCGTCACAAGTTCACGCAGCCCTGGGAAGGGCCTTTTGTCATCGCCAAAGTCCTCCGACCCGGCACCTACAAGCTCGCCAACAAAGCAGGGGAGGTCTTCAAGAACGCGTGGAACATAGAGCAGCTACGTCGCTTCTACCCTTAGAATCTTGTAAATATTTCCATTTGTTCATCACCCCAAGAGAATAAATGAAGGTTTAAATTTATAAGGTCGTTTCTTTTGAGTGAGCCTCGGACCTACCTTGCAGAGTCCGAGCCTCCCTCGGGGGCTACATGGGGGGAACCCCCTATGGCAACTCTGAATCTTTTTTCCTTTTTGCACAAGTCAAAAGAACCCCGACCTAGGGTCTTTCTCCTGTTTCCTAAAAAGATTTAAGAAACCGAAGATCCATCCCCTAAACCTTAAGGCATGAGCCCGAGGACACATCCGCGCTCACGAGCAAAGACGACCTCTACTCACCTCAGGGTCGGGGGGCGGATTTGGACTTCTGAAAAATACTAAGAAAAAAGGAAAGAGACTTAGGCTCGGGGACCCTGGCTAGCGCAGACTCTAAGTAGCTCACCCGACCCCACGCTGCTGAGGCCAGGTCGGCATAAGGAAAAAGAAACTACAAGATAATTAAGAAAAAGCTTAAAAGGAACAATCATACAAACGATCATACTTAGCATTAATGTTGTATATACACAATACAAGGCCCACTGGCCTTAACATTTATAAAAAGAAAGAGAAATCTAACTTAAAGGGCCTTGTTGCCCTGCCTGCACAGGCCCCTGCGTGCCGAGGGGGGAAGCTCCACCTCGGCATCAAAGAAGGCGGCCAAGGCGTCCCTCGGGGCATCCGCGGCGTCCTCAAGCCTCTGCAGCTCCTCCTAGGTCTCCACCTCATCATCAGGGAGGATGTAGCCCTCACAGACCGCCGGCAGGTCGATGCCGGCGTAGTGAGAGCTCACCACTGCCAAGGCTTTCTTTACCCCGGCATGGAGCGCCTCCCTTACCTTCTACCCGGCCCGGGAGTAGAGAGCTTCGACTCGGCTCCGCAACGACGACCCCGATGCCGATACCTCGAGCCCCTCGCACGCCGAGGTGACCACGACTTCCAGAGCCGAGTGGTCCGTGACCTCAGCGTCAAGGGACCTCTGCAAGGCCTCGGCGGCAGAGGTTGCCTTGACCATCTTCCTCTCCACCTCTGTTAAGGAACAGAACAGAAAAAACAAAAAAATCAGGAAAGTTAACACAAATATATAAAAAAAGGGGGGGCTAAGGGAAAAGACGCAGCTCTTACCCAAGGCTCGCTTCTCGTTCTCCACCGAGCTCCAATGCCAGCGGGCCACCTCATTCTGGGCAGCAGAAAGGTCAGCCCGAGCTTGGTTCAGGGCAAGGTCTTTCTCGGCAAGTAGAGCTTCTAGCCGAGCAACCTCGCCCTTGAACCCCTCAGCCGCCGCCCTCTGCTCTTCGGATTCCTGGGTAAGGTCACCGACCCTCTTCTCCAAGGGGGCAACCTTTTCCTGGGCCTCCCGAGTCTCAGTTGTGAGGGCCGTGCACTTCTGCCGAAGCTCGGCAGAGATCTCGCATTCCTTCGCGAGCTCCCCCTCGGCAGCCTCCCTAGCAGCGCTCTTGTTCTCGCAGGTCGTCTAGGCGTCTCTTTCCTTGCGGAGGAAAACTGACTTCTCTAGGGAAGTAGCCTTGAGCGCCTGCAAGATCAGAAGTTGCACAAGAAGTCAGCACTGCAAAAAAGAATAAAAAACACCTCACAACATGGGAGGAAGCCTCACCTGGGCCAACTTGTACATGTCTCGGCTCACAAGCTCAGAAGCTCGGTTGATGGCTTCGACGCTGGCACGCCCGCACGCGTCCAGACCCTGCCAGAGGTAAGCCTCCAACGGATCGTCCAGAACAAATATGGCCCCTCCCTCCGCGTCGTCGAGGTTGGGCCAAAACACGGGGCTCTTGCCCCGTCGGGCGTCGCCTTCCCCTCCTGGTGCGGGAGCCTCGGGGCCGGCAGGGCCCTTCCCATGAGGACCACCGAGGGGTGTCGCATTGGACGCCACGATGGCCCGACCTTCCTTGACCTGCGCGGGCCGAATCGCGCCTCCCAGATTGGCATCCCTCGGAGGACGCATAGCCCTAGGGGCAAGGACCGTCTCCTCCGGCCCTTGGGGCCTCGACATCTCCATCTCCTGCCCCTCTCCATCCCGACGGGGCTCCCCCTCTTCGCGACTCAGGGGGGCGGCGACTTGGGCCTCGCCGACCCAGGGGTCGACTGCGCCCCCCTCTTCACGGCCTTCAGGGGAGCCAGCGCCACCGGTGCCGCCTTTTGCTTTCGGCTAAAAAAATAACACAAGTCAGAAGAAAGAGAAAAACAAAAAATCAAACGAAAGATCAGAAATCCTATACGCACCTCGCTCGGGGGGCAGATTTCTTCTGGGAGCTTGGAGCTCCTTGGGGGTCTCCCGAAGCACCCCCGTCTCGCCCGCGGATGGCGCAGGGGCCTCAACGGTGGTCTCGGCCTGCGTTGCCTCCACCGAGTTGCCTGCTTCTGCCCCGGACATTGGGCAGGGCTCGGCTAGGCCCTCTGGCGCTATCGGTTGTGGGGGCGCCTCGGATTCGCCCCCTGACGCCTTCTCCCCCTCCTGGGGACCTAGAGGACTGAGCCCTCTTGTGGGGCGCCGTCCTCGTCGTCTACAATAATGTGGGGGACGGTCTGCCCGCCCCCCTGCGCCTGGGACCCCTCGGGGGCCTCCGACCCCCTCGGGCCCTCGACCCCTCCGGGATCTCGATCCCCTCGCCGACAGGGGGGATCACGCCGTCCTCCTCCGCCACCAGCTCATCGAGCCAATGCACGTTGTCTCCTCCGCCCTCTATCTTCGAGACCAATGTCTCAGGAGAATCAGGCGGAGGGACTCCCGCCTTCTCGGCCTCGCGGTGGTTCTTGGCGGAAATCTCTCGCCGCTGCGCCTTCCTCGCAGCCTTTGCCTTCTTGTCCTCCTTGACCTTTTTCTGCTCCTCATTTCGGGCCCGATTCTTGGCCCAGATCTCCTTGTCCTCTGGGACTAGGGGCAGGGAATCCCTGACGATCCCCATCCCCTGTAAGGCAAGCGGAAAAAGGGGATTGAGGTAGGAACGAAAGAGAAACAAGCGCAAGAAATCAAAGCAAAAAACATCTTCTTACCAGAGAAATGTAGCACTTGTCAGGGCGCATCGGCACCACCTGGGAGTTCTTCATATCCGGGTGCGTTGTCTTCTCAACCCGGGCGGTGATATCCGATGCCGATATCGGCTCGGCCAACATCCTTGTCCCGACCCAGGGGATGTCCCGGGTCATCTCGAACATGAATGCTCGCCGCTGCGCTAATGGGAGCAAACTCCTTTTGTGGAACACCATCGCCATCGTGGCGCGGTGACTCGGGCGCCGCGCAGCTTCTCAAGCCCCACAAGAAGCGGGGCGAGCCTCTTCTGCTCACTCACAGGAGCGCCCCACGCCCACTTCTGGGGGCACTCTTTCACCATTTTCCTAGTATATCCTGGGAGCAGCCCACCATCGTTCCGGATGTAGAACCACCCGTTCTGACACCCCCGATTCGACGAGGGCATCACGCTCCAGATGTACTGGCCAGACCGCTGCTGGCGGAGCTGCAGTGTACAACCGCCGACACGTAGGGGGAACTTCTCCCCCCACGTAGCAGGCAGACATATCTGCCTTAAAAAGATGAAGCCAGAGGTTCCAGTGGGGAGGAATCCCCAGAAACCCCTCGCACACCGTGGCGAATACGGCTGCCTGCATTACCGAGTTGGGGTTGAGATTGTGCAGCTCCACCTCGTAGTAATGCAGGATCGCCCGCATCAAGCGGCTTGCCGGAGTCCCGAACCCCCGGTCTAAGAACGACAGGAAGCAAACCACATAGCCTGGTGGCAGGTTTGGCTCCCTGTCGTTCGCCGAGGGGACGATCGACTCCGGCAACTCGACGTCGGTGAGGGCACAGAGGATCCCGGCCTTCACACGGGCATCAAGTGCAGACCGGGTCACATTGCTGGGCGGCCACGCATCGTCGCCGGCCATAGCTTTGGGTGAAGTGGGACTTCTGCACGGCGGAAGTGGAAAAGATGGCCGCAGGAAAAAAGGTAGGGGGCAGGAGCTTTTTTGCGCAGGAGTAGTAGGAAAGAAACCAAGTCCCCCGCGGTAGATTTTATAGAGGGAGCGCACCATGGCCACATCGCCTGCACAGAAGACCAAGGGGAAAAAAGAGCAACTGTCACCTGCTTCCCACCAGGTGAAAAATTCGAAGCGCCCACTCCCTCCGATTCTCACGCCCTCCGCACGCGCACATTAATTTCGTAGGTGAAACGTCCCGTCCGGTCAGGGCACAACGGCACGACCGTTTCGACTCCCCATGCGCCACGCCTCAAAAGGAGCGCCCTGAAAAGATACGTCAGGGCGGTTACTTCCAGGGCAAGCGGCGCTCGACCCCCTGCTGACCAAGGTCACTGGGCGGTCTCCGTCGGGCGCAGACTACCGTCTCGCCCGACCCCTCGCTGACCCCGAGCAAAAATCGCAAGGCGGTTCCCGTTGGGCGCAGATTCCGTCTCGCCCGACCCCGACACTACAAACAAATTTAAAAAGCCTTTCAAGACCAAAAATCCCAGTCCATGGCCACCTACGTTCCAGAGGTTGCGAGACTGACCTACAAAACAGGTTCGAATAGTTGCCTCAGGATGACTGAGCGAGGGATGATTGAAGATGAGCACAATAGAGGCCAAGGACCGAGCCCCATAGGGGGTCGGCGCATCTTTGCCAATCGTATCCGAGACCCATGCGGGTGTCACGCGAGTGGGATCCCATCGAGGGAGGCACCGAGCCTTCGGAACTTAGCGAACGGTTCCGAAATCCACCATGACTGCCCTCGGGTATTTTGAGATGTGCCCATAGGGCCACCAGCCGACCCCTATCGAATGGGACTCGGACGTCCACTTGGATCTACCCGCTTACAGCTCCCGGGGAACGTCGCTACTCGCCCATCGAGGGTAGTACGGCGCAACCCACCCCTCCTCCGAGCGAAAGGAAGAATGAGGGACGTAATTATAAGACGAGAAAGAACCTGATCGACCCTTGCGGGGAAAGGGCTCGGGGGCTTCCTCGTGCCATGGGAACAGGCACTACGTGTAAAGAACACGCAACCTATCCCTCAGATACTCCCGACCACATCACTCAGGGGTAAAAGCCTTTGAAGGAATAACACCATTCCTCCAAAAGGCTCGGGGCCTACACCCGGCGGGTGCGCTCGCGCGCACCCTCTGGAGGAAGTAAAGAAAAAGCTCCCAGTCAACAAAAAAATGGTCCCTCCAAAAGGAAGAACCTTTGAAGAGGTGAACTCACCCCTTCAAAGGCTCGGGGGCTACTATTGGGTACCATAAAAAGGGATACCCAAATCAGAGCAATAAAAAACGCAAAAGACGAACTAAGCCATCCACCATCGCCAGGACGCAGGTCCCAGCACATCTGTCCCTCGACCTCGGGCCCAAATCGCGGCTCGCCCAACCCCTTGGCCTCGGGCGCGAGTTCCGTCTCGCCCGGCCCCCCTGGGGCTCGGACGCAGACACCGCCTCGCCCGACCCCCTTGGCCTCGGGTGCAAGTTCCATTTCGCTTGACCCCTCCAGGGCTTGGGCGCCAACGCCGCTTCGCCCAACCAGAGCAAGGCTTCCAACTCACGGCGCCCATACCCATGAAGTGACAGGCGCAGTGACACCCATATCGCAGCAGGGCATGGTGGCAACTATTCCAACCACCCTGGACACTGCAACCTTACCTCTTTCACTGTGCAACCTTACCTCTTTTACTATGGTGTACTGCCTCACAGTAAAAGAGGAATGGGAGAGGTTAATCAACACCACTATTTGTTGTCTTCTCTCACTGTTAACATGTCAGGCTGCAGTATTGCCGACCCGACCCCCACGACTCCGGCAGGGCTCGGTAACCCTCCACAGGAGCAACCATACTGTCAACCATACTTCAAGGACAGGATGGGCAAGTTGCTACAGGGTCGGGACTGTTACTCCTCCACTCAGCAGAAAAAATCTCCAATCATTCATGTAAAACCCTGCCTCCCCTTGAGGCTATAAAAGGGGAGCCAGGTCTCATAGCCAAGACAGGTTCACGAACAAGTTCAGCCGCGCAACACACACACGCTTCACAGCTCCAAGCTAGTTCACTCATAGAGTAGCAATCAGGATTCCACTCATCGCACAAAGCCGAGACCTAGGACTTAGCCCTCTCTCGCACCTGCTTGTACTCCCCTACTACAAGCATCTTTGGGTGCAAGGCAATACAGATCCCCGACCTCACTGGATATAGGGCGTCTTTGGCTCGAACCAGTATAAATTCTCTGTGTTCCACTTGCATCACCATCCGGGCTTAGGTAGTCACGCATACTTGTACACGTTTGTGTCTGGACCACGAGTCTTGACGCCGACAGTTGGCGCGCCAGGTAGGGGCCTTTTGCGTGACATTCACCTTTTCCTACTGGGGAAGGCCTGGATGGCAGACGGATTTCACCCACTCCGCCGCGGCACCATCATGATGTCTGGGAGTTTGGAGTTCATGTCCCTTGGCTCCGGCTATGACATGGTCCTTCTCCCGCCACGTGGTGACGTCGAGCCTCGCCCCGAGCCGATCCCACCACAGTTAGTGCGTGGGAGGCGCTTGGGACATCATGCGGGGGCTGCCCTTTGGGGGCGTCAGAGGTCCAGGATCTCTGACCCTACCAGTGAGGCGAGGGTCCGTCCGGCCCTCCCCCCGCTAATCTCTTAACCCCCTTCCAAGGGAGGTCGGCAGGATCACTATGAAGCCTTTCAAAGGTTTCGTCTAACAAGTTAGGGCCATTAGATTCACTCGGCAGGCAGATATAGAGCCCCCCTTCCATGGCACATAACCCGCAGCCTATACACACGGATAGAGGCCACACTATACCCAACGTGTCTAGCCATTCTTACGCCATTTAAGGTAACCGCTAACAAGCTAGGAAAAGATCCTCGTACTGAGCTAAAGCCAGAGCCATTATAGCCCTCATGGTTGCACTGTTATCCCGGGTGATCACGTATAGATAAATCATCAAGTTGATAAAGAGTTATTTTTATTATTTCTTACTTAACATTAATCCAGTCACAGGATCATGGTCACAGAAATAAAACCCAAATACTATACTTGCCTTGATCCAAATGCTCTTGCTGATCCTACTGATCTTACTAGTTGTCCAAGGCTCTGATACCGGCAGCGACGCTTTCTTGGAGCTAGAGCAACGCCGGAGCAGCCGACCTCTCGTAGATGTCGTGTATAGGCGAGACAATGGCGATCACGTTGTAGATTAGAAAATAAAATTTTATTTTACTACCTGAGGAATTCTCAAATTAGAGGCTTCCCATATGGTAGTCTTTGGTGTGCTTTGCCTAAGGGGTTGGTACATATATATAGGGAGAAAAACTCCCCACCTCCACGTCAACTAGCGATACGGTACTAATTGATTTGCAACCTTCATCTTTACTAATAGGCCTAATTAATTATTAAAGCCCATTAGTAAATACATGGTCTTTGGGATTTGTTATGGGCTTTGACGTTGGAAAAAAATAGGAAGATGTTTATTATTTTTGGAATTAATTATTTTTATAGATAAAATAATTTTAGAAAAGTCCGGAATTAGTAGTTAAGCCACGAAAAATACTCCGAAAGCTCCGAAAATTCGGAAAACATTCTCAGAGATATTATATTACATGGGGAACCAGAATAATGCTTTTGGAACTCATGATAAGATTGTTTGGAGCATCTAAAAAATTAGATCATGCTCAGAGAAAAGTGAGAACAAAAGATGAAAAAATTCTCGAAAAGTTTGTAGAGATTGCTTGATGGACGAGGAACTAAAAGAAGTAATTTGGATAACAAAGAAAATATTTTAGGAAGCTCCTAATAAAAACTTGAGCTGAGAAACAAGGAATTTGGTTATAGATAAAGATAAAGACGTACTGGTCAAGGAAGATCGATCTACTAAACGCATTTTAAAAAACTTTGCTCACTCAACACATAAAGGAGCAACAAGCAAGCATCACATCAAAACATATGCACCAGCATGTATGCATAATAATATTGCTAAGCCTTATGATAAATTTTAATTTAATGAAAAATATTATTTTTCCTATATTTTCATGAGCACAGAAATACAAAATAAATTATTTTAGCTCTATTTTCAAAAAAAGCAAAATTTAGGGTGTTACAATTCTACCCCCATTAAGATGAATCTCGTCCTCGAGATTCGGAGGACGATGATCAAAGAGTTGTAGATATTTCGTCCTTCAATCCTTTTTTGACGCTACACATCATAGTCTTTTAAATTCGTTGTACCGAGTCTCTTGATCCAAGCTTAGTTTCATCACTAAGTTCCAATTATCGGTACCTTTATCATAGTTAAGTTGCTTTACTCTCACACTATACATACAACTCTGTAGACTTTGGTGTCATCTGATCCTCATACACAACTCTTAATCCATGAGTATCAGTAATGACATAAACCTCCATTGATATTAGCACACTCCAAATAGAATGATATCTTGAAACAAACCAACATACCAAGCACTTGATGTCCTTGTAGATGTTCCAGTCATTAACCACTTCTTCTCCTTGTAGTTCTTTAATTGGGCTACTCCCCTTAAAAAATCAACTAGGGGACCAAGAAAGGTAGCTTGCATACTTTTCAGACAAGTTAGCATTGAAAACTTCTGACATCCCAAAGAACTTATGTGCAGTGGAGCAAACAGGTATCCTGAAATTTCCTCGCGATATGAAAAATACCAGCATAGTAAAATAGGAATAACTCTTATTCTGTTAACCCAATAGAGTTGCAGATTATATCGTTAGAAAACAAATGAAATTCCCTACAACTTTCATGTAGAAGTCCTCCTTAGGTTCTGTCTTTAAGCATAGGTAAAATAACCAAACATAATATGCTTCCTGATAATGTCTCAGCAAAGGTGCAGTAACTTCCAGAAATTATATCTCGAGCTACTTAACTCATCTGGAGATGATCCTTACATTTTTGAAAAGCTTAGGAAATCCTCTACAACGTTCGTATACCATGTTTTCCCAGATTTTGTTTTTAACTTAGCCGAAAATAAGGAATACCAAAACTGTCCAGACTTTGATACAGAACAGAAATATCCAATTGTAAATATCATATCTCAGGTTCTACTTTGCCAAATAAGTTCCAGCTTAAACCGTTGGAAAGCTTAGCAAGTCGTATATAACTTTTCTATAGAACACCTTTCCAAATTCTATAGTTATATTTGTCTCAAACAGCAAGTTCCCGAAACTGGTCCAGATTCTGGACAGCACATCTGTATCATCTTGTGATTTTTGTAACTTCCAAACCATAATAACTATAAGGGTGATTCTTGTAGTCAGAGAAAGATCCTGAAGTCTAGTTGTTCCTAGAAAAAGTTGACAAACTTTGCACGATCAGATCTTAAGATACACCAGAACAATTGCAGACTGCTCCAGAAATCAGCAAAGGACAGAAACAGATATAACCAAACCCAACTACTTATTTCATTACTCCTTATGCCTTAGGCCTATGAACTAATGAAATTGTGAGGAAATCTCACAAGATCATTGCACTCATTACAAAGATCCAAATCAAGCATAAGCATAATAACAACCAATTAAGCATTAAAGGTTCACACTTCACTGAACTTGCGAACTATCGTTCTCTTCATAGTAAGGGTAAAGATCCTAAACCTTATATTTCAAAGATGTAAGAAGATGATAAGAAAAGGTTCTAAAAGCATACCAAATCAAGGAGTGAAGGTGAGAACAAGTACTTTTAAAATAAGCAACAAGGTAGAGACAAATAGCAAGGATAAGGATATAGTATGGATGAGATTTTATGACAATTCCAAAACCTTAAGACGACCAATTTCTAACTAGGCTTGCGTCCTACAGCCAGCATTGCTTTGATACCACTTTGTAATACCCAATTTGAAGGACAAAATCAGATATGCACCATATGTGAGTTTTAGAGGTCAAATCTCACATATAGCTACAAATAAGGGGTAATATCAAAAGACAATGCATAAATATAACGTACATAGTATAAAAGATATAACCTTTGATAGCAAACAGCGGATAGACAACTCCAAACTTCGGGTATTAACTTCTCTCTACAGGATCCAACTGACTGGTTGATCACAAGCCTAAACTTCTCCTGAGGTTTGGGGGAAATAGCAAGAGTGAGTCCATGTCGAACTCCACAAGTATAGCAACTAGATTGTATAGCTCCCACAATCTCATGATCAATGTGACATAAATAATGTAAAGCATTAAACAATAAATAATGGGCATATTTAACACACAAGAATCATCACCCTTAATGTAGATGTCCCCAAGGCCGCTCCTGACCGTGAGCTTGGCTAGTATACCAGTTTTACACTCTGTAGAGGTTGTACATCTTTACCCATGAGTCATGATATACTCTTTCGCCTGAGGTAGCTAATCTCTTAACCCCCTTCCAAGGGAGGTCGGCAGGGATCACTATGAAGCCTTTCAAAGGTTTTGTCTAACAAGTTAGGACCATTAGATTCACTCGGCAGGCAGATATAGAGCCCCCCTTCCAT
Organism: Sorghum bicolor; assembly: GCF_000003195.3. Classification (NCBI taxonomy): domain Eukaryota; kingdom Viridiplantae; phylum Streptophyta; class Magnoliopsida; order Poales; family Poaceae; genus Sorghum; species Sorghum bicolor. Next base: position 56,406,230 of record NC_012874.2, read on the forward strand.
GGCACATAACCCGCAGCCTATACACACGGATAGAGACCACACTATACCCAACGTGTCTAGCCATTCTTACGCCATTTAAGGTAACCGCTAACAAGCTAGAAAAAGATCCTCGTACTGAGCTAAAGTCAGAGCCATTATAGCCCTCATGGTTGTACTGTTATCCCGGGTGATCACGTACAGATAAATCATCAAGTTGCTAAAAAGTCATTTTTATTATTTATTACTTAACATTAATCCAGTCACAGGATCATGGTCACAGAAATAAAACCCAAATGCTATACTTGCCTTGATCCAAATGCTCTTGCTGATCCTGCTGATCTTACTAGTTGTCCAAGGCTCTGATCTCTGATCTTAATAACTGAAGCACTCTGTTCACCTAGAATTGCTCATCGTCTAATCTCGATCATCGATCACACAAATAATCGAAGAAAACATACACGAAGCAAACAAGGCTACAATTAGAACAGTACACCAATCATATAAAAATAGTATGAAAAGTTTATAAAAAGATTCTATGCATCGCTACGATTTTACAGACGTAAAGATCATGAAAATCAGAGTTAAAACGGGGAAGATATGAATTTTCTAAGATTTCATATAGAAAAGTAATTAATTAAATAGGATCACGAAATTAAAAGGTTTCAAACTAAGAAAACAGTGTTACTAACATGTAGAGCTTATTAATACGAATTCAACGCAATTTGAATGAGTCAAAACGGAGTTAAGATGAATATTTTATGGCCAAAAGAAAGTCAGTGGCAATTCTGTAAATAGTGAAAACGTATTTTAAACTAAAACCGAGCTGTTTGCGTTTTCTAAACTGAAAGACAAAGTGATTGGGGCTTACGTTGGTGGACAGGGAGCAGGTTCACCGACAGCGACGCTTTCTTGGAGCTACAACAACGCCGGAGCAGCCGACCTCTCGTAGATGTCGTGTATAGGCGAGACGATGGCGATCACGTTGTAGAGAAGAAAATAAAATTTTATTTTACTACCTTAAGAATTCTCAAATTAGAGGCTTCCCATATGGTAGTCTTTGTTGTGCTTTGCCTAAGGGGTTGGTACATATATAGGAATAAAAACTCCCCACCTCCACTTCAACTAGCGATATGGTACTAATTGATTTGCAACCTTCATCATTACTAATAGGACTAATTAATTATTAAATGCCATTAGTAAATACATGGTATTTGGGATTTGTTATGGGCTTTGACGTTGGAAAAAAATAGGAAGATGTTTATTATTTTCGGAATTAATTATTTTCATAGATAAAATAATTTTAGAAAAGTCCGGAATCAGTAGTTAAGCCACGAAAAATACTCCGAAAATTCAGAAAAAATTCTCAGAGATATTATAGAACATGAGAAACCCGAATAATATTTTTGGAGCTCATGATAAGATTGTTTGGAGCATCTAAAAAATTAGATCATGCTCAAAGAAAAGTGAGAACAGAAGATGAAAAAATTCTCAAAAAGTTTATAAAGATTGCTTGATGGACGAGGAACTAAAAGAAGTGATTTGGATAACAAAGAAAATATTTTAGGAAGCTCCTAATAAAAACATGAGCTGAGAAACAAGGAATTTGGTTATAGATAAAGATAAAGACGTACTGGTCAAGGAAGATCGATCTACTAAACGCATTTTAAAAAACTTTGCTCACTCAACACATAAAGGAGCAACAAGCAAGCATCACATCAAAACATATGCACCAGCATGTATGCATAATAATATTGCTAAGCCTTATGATAAATTTTAATTTAATGAAAAATATTATTTTTCCTATATTTTTATGAGCACAGAAATACAAAATAAATTATTTTAGCTCTATTTTCAAAAAAAAGCAAAATTTAGGGTGTTACAAAAGTTCATCTCCAATATCTTTATCACCCTGATATTTTTTCGCAACCAGTCAACGAATGTTTCCATGTGATGACGCGTAACCCAAGTCTCATTCTTTCTAGGATTCTCGGATCGTACAAAATCCATGTGTTCCTCAATATAGGGTTCCACCACAATGGAGTTTCGAAGGACTGTGTAGTGCGCTTTATTGAATAAATCATCACCCTGGCTGATATATGTTTTCTTTCCTAGTGTACCCTTTCCACCGAGTCTCCCCTCATACCTTGATTCAGGAAGACCAATGGGGTCAAGATCAGGAATAAAGTCCACACAGAACTCAATGACCTCTTCTGTCCCGTATCCCTTGATGATGCTTCCTTCTGGCCGACCCTGCTGGTGAACATATTTTTTCAGTACACCCATAAATCTCTCTAAGGGAAACATGTTGTGTAGGAAGACAGGACCCAGAATATGAATCTCTTTGACCAGATGAACTAGGAGATGTGTCATGATATCAAAGAAAGATTGAGGAAACACCAACTCAAAGCTGACAAGACATTGAACCACATCGTTCTGTAGAGTAGCTAGATCAAGAGGATTGATTGCCTTCTGAGAAATTGCATTGAGGAATGCACACAACTTCACGGTGGCCAGACGTACATGTGGACGTAGAATTCCTCTTAAGGCAACCGGAAGCAGTTGTGTCATAATCACGTTGCAGTCGTGCGATTTTAAGTTGACAAATTTTTTCTCTGGCACATTTATTATACGCTTTATGTTGGAGGAGAACCCAGATGGGACCTTGATGCTGCTTAGGCACTCAAACATGATTTCCTTCTCCTCATTGCTAAGAGTGTAGCTAACAGGTCTTAAATACTGGCGTCCATCATCTGTCTGCTCTGGATGCAGGTTGTCTCGTTCTTTCATGCGCTTTAATTCCTCTTGAGCCTCAAGGGTATCCTTAGGCTTTCCAAACACACCCATAAACCCTAGGAGATTGACACAAAGATTCTTCGTCAGGTGCATCACGTCGATGGAGTGGCGGACCTCAAGGTGTTTCCAATATGGTAGCTCCCAAAATATTGACTTTTTCTTCCACATTGGGGCACGCCCTGAAGCGTCTTTCAGAACAGGTTCGCTGCCTTCTCCCTTTCCAAACACTACTTTCAAATCTTTGACCATCTCGAATACCTCTGCCCCATCTCGGTTGCCTGGCTTGGACCGGTGTTCTGTCGTACCTTTAAAATGTTTGCCTTTCTTTCTCAACTGGTGGTTCTTAGCAAGAAATCGACGATGGCCAAGGTACACGACCTTTTCGCATTTTTTCAAATAGATAACTTGAGGGTCACCAAAGCAATGGGTGCAAGCATTATATCCCTTGTTTGTCTATCCTGAAAGATTGCTTAGAGCTGGTCAATCATTGATTGTCACGAACAACAATGCTCGTAGGTCGAATGCTTCCTGTTTGTACTCATCCCACATACGCACACCTGGTTTGCTCCATAGAAGCTGGAGTTCCTCAACCAATGGCCTCAGGTAAACATCGATGTCGTTGCCAGGTTGCTTCGGACCTTGGATGAGCACCGGCGTCATAATGAACTTCCACTTCATGCATAACCACAGAGGAAGGTTGTAGATACATAGAGTAACGGGTCAAGTGCTATGACTAGAGCTCTGGTCCCTAAAAGGATTAAATCCATCCGTACTCAATGCGAACCTTAGGTTTCTTGCGTCCTCTGCAAAGTCCAGGAATTCTCTATCGATTCCTCTCCACTGAGAACCATCTGCAGGGTGACTCATCATGTTGTCCACCTTACGGTCTTCTTTGTGCCATCGCAACAACTTTGCATGCTCCTTATTTCTGAACAAACATTTTAGGCGTGGAATTATTGGAGCATACCATATAACCTTGGCAGGGATTCTCTTCCTCGGACGTTCTTCATCCTCAACATCGTCAGGGTCATCTCGCAAGATCTTGTACCGTGACGCATGGCAAACAGGGCATTCATCTAATTTCTCGTGCTCGTCACGGTACAAGATGCAGTCATTAGGGCATGCATGTATCTTCTCGATTTGTAATCCCAAAGGGCAGACGATCTTTTCTGCTTCGTATGTAGTGGTGGGTAACTAATTAGGCTTCGAAAGCATCTTTTTTTGAATCTTCAGTAATTTTCCAAATGCCTTGTCAGAAATACCATTCTCTGCCTTCCACTGTAACAACTCCAGTGTCGTTCCTCGCTTTTTGTGTCCCTCTTCGGCCGACAGGTAGAGTAGCTTCTTGTGATCCTCTAGCATTTGGTCAAATTTAGCCTTCTCCTTTGCACTTTCGCAATCTCTCTATACGTCGCGAATGACATCACCAAGAGCATCGTCATCATCAACGATACTATTTCCTGCATCCCCGTCTTCTTCACCTTGCGTCCTCTACTGCGAAGTCGTAGTATTGAGCAAAAACATCATCAGGGTACGCTTGCTCTTCTTCACCTTCTTCCATCATAACCCCGGACTCTCTATGTTTGTTCCAACAAATATAGTTTGACATGAAACCATTCGTGAACAAGTGCAAGTGAATTTCTCTTGAGTTTGAAAATTCCTTCAAATTCTTACAAACGGCACATGGGCAGCACATAAAACCATCCCGCTTATTTTGCTCCACCACTCTGCGGAATTCTCGCACGCCCTCAATAAACTCGTTGGAGCGGCGATCAGCATTGTACATCCAATGGCATGCCACTATCTGCATTATCATGGAATTGTAATTTTTCTATTAAAAGCTATAATTTTATCAGTGAAGAAAATTAATTTCAAGAATTTTTGAAGTGAAAAACAATTTATTTAACAATTACAACAAAAATTATATTATTAATATTTGAAAATAAGAACATGAACATATTAAAGTAAAAAATATCCTATAGTATCTATAATAGAACTTAACATGATTCATGTATACATAGTAGTAATGATTTGTGTATACTAGTTTTTAGCGGGCACACACTTAGCATCGTTCAAAAAAATTCAAACATGAGAAGACGATGATGGGAGAGATGGCAACATGAAATAATTAAAATAGACATATGTCCAATATGAAATTACATATGGCGGTGAGAAACATAGGAGGATGAAGCTAGCAACCTTTCAAACAAATCGACGTCGGCGTAGAAGCGTTGAAATGGATCGATCGCGGGAGATGAGAGCAATAACAAGGAAGAACAATGGAAGAACAAGCAAGAACAAAGGAGCTCGGGCTCGGGCAGGGAGAGGAAGAAGGGAGGAGAGAGATTCAATTTATAGCGGGAAGGGTTTAGTCCCGGTTGGTGTTGCCAACCGGAACTAAAAACCTACCTTTAGCCCCGGTTGGTGCCAAAGACCGGGATAAAATGTTTAGTCCCGGTTAGTGGCATAAACCGGGGCTAAAGGTAGGACTTTAGTCCCGGTTCGTAACACACACCGGGACTAAAGGTCCCTCCCCGACAGCGCCTGACACCGGAGGCGTTGGGGAGGGACCGTTAGTCCTGGTTGGCTTCACCAACCGGGACTAAAGATCTCTTTTGTCCCGGGCGCCAAAAATGCTGGGACTAAAGGTCATTTGGCACATCGACGAAAGGTCTGTTCTCTAGTAGTGTGTGTTGATGAGTAGCATATGAGCAATTATGTCATGAGGAATTGGGGTGCAATACTTTGACACACTTATGGATTGTCCCCAACATTAGCATCGAGCATTCCGGACTTGGATTAATGCTGCCGCAGCTTTTGATCCAATTCTGCTAGTGAGGGACATCATTTCTAAAATTTGAGTGATAAAAAATAATAACCAAGATGCGTATAATATATATGAAGCTCTAGTAATAACGGTTAACACCAAAATTTGGCAATTTTAGTGCCAACAGAGTCTACGGAAGGAAGCCGACAATTTGATGAATATTTTATTGAAAACGATGGATGCCGGGGGCTATGGGAGTCGACAATATATATGAATATTTTGGCAGCAAGCTCACCGTGCACGTCCAGCATCAGGGGTACACCGTCCCTATACGAAAGTGGCCTCGAACACACGGTGTTCCTAGCAGATCCTAATAATGACAGTGCCGACGTGCCGACATGCCGCGGATGTCACCGCGGGATGAGTCGTCGACTATGTTGAGATCCTAATGACAGTGCCGAAGTCAATCACGCTGACTGCACAACAGAAGGTCGACACTGATGGACTGACCGAGGCTCTGAGAAATGCGCTGAGATACAGCTGACACTGCAAGAAGGCTCTCACGCTGCCAGCATCCTCTTGAGCTGACCACATCATCATCAAGCCACGATGTTTAGTTTAAATATAGTCTCACTATCTCTTACTCAATCTGTCCCACGTTATAAGACGTTTGACTTTTTTATATCAAGTTTGACCACTCATCTTATTCAAAATTGATGTAAATATCATTTATTTTCTCAAGGCTTTGTTTATTAATAAATGTTCTTCATGAATGACTTAAATTTGACTATTTTACATAATTTTTTTCAATAAGACGTCCGGTCAAACATGAGGTCAAAAAGTCAAACATCTTGTAATTTGGGATGGAGGGAGTAATTAATTATTAGGGTTCTCTCTTCCATTGCCTAGCAAGTTTTTTTTGTACTCAGCTTCATGACCTCTTCCTACATATCTGTTACTCGTATATGTTGCCCGCTGATGCAAAAGTTAGCTAGTTTACTCTTAATTTACCATCTTATTAGTAAAACTAGATTATAATTATGTAACACCCTAAAAATTTCATTCTTTTAAAATAGCCTAAATTTATTTAATTATGCAATTGTGTCACCGTGTCAAAGTCGGGAAATATAATTGTGATAAATTAAAATCAATCATAACGTTAGTTACATCTTTCTGCATACATGCTGGTGTATGAGTGTTTCTGTTTGAGTGGTTATAATCTAGATTTCAACGAAATCATAGTTCTTTGGAAAATGATTTGAAAACTAGTTTCAGAAGTTATAAAAAGGAAAAAAGATGTGCTCCATCTTTTCTGTTCCTTCGACTGATGGCAGCCAAAGCCACGTCTAGACGCGCCATCTCAAGTTCCTTTTACGGTTGATTTCATATTTGTACGTGTCTGTGATGAATCTATTAAGTAGTATCACACTCAACATAGTAAACAACAAACAATAAGTTGTCTTGTGTTGATGAGTAGCATATGCGCAATTATGTCATGAGAAATAGGGGAGCAATACTTGACACACTTATGGATTGTTCCCAATATTAGCATCGAGCATGGTTGACTACGTTGGACATGGTGGACTACGTCGGCCATCATGGCTTTCACCACTTGTGGCTACCACAACTATCCAAAGGGTTGGGTGCAATCTTAGATGACCTATAGGGTAGACACCATGTCTATATTTTTTTATCGATTACTATTCTAATCATATATGACAACTAGAGCACCCGATACGAGCGGAGATCCCATGCAAATGTATGACAAATATAATAAGCATACATTTGAAAGGCATAGAAGTAAACAGAGAAGATAGGATACAAAGATATACCTGACCACTAAAGACTTCTCTAAAACCTGAGCTTTGCTCGACTCTCCGTAACTCTTAACTAGAACTAATCTACTACATTGGAGAGTCTAGCCCTAATCCTCCTTGTGCACCCTAATCTTTGAGTGGGAGATATGAATTTGTGTTTTAGGCATTTTCTCAACCAGGGAGGCAGGGGCCTACTAATATATGCCGATGGGCTGAACAAGAGCTATTGGATTAAATCGATTTTGATCAATGGTGAATATGCAAACCCTAAAGTGGTCGAGAAACCTGCATAGAAGCGCGCCATGGAGTGGATCACTGGTGCAGCCAACCTAGGGCTTGTTTACACTTCTTAACAGCATATCAGAGGACAGAGGTTAACTACTATCCTGTACTAGAAGCGTCGGGTCGTTAGTTCTTAGCTACACCTAAGGTGAGGCTAGAGTTGGCTAGTCTACTAATGCCTAGTGGGGTTGTCAATCCCGACACTAATAGGGCCAAAAGCAGTGATTGCAATCTACCTAAGATGAATGGGATCTGCAAGCGCACAAAACTATCATGTGTAGCACTTTGCCTGGTGAGTAACCATGTGTCAATTTATAATTTCCCTAAGGAAGGCTAGGGAGGTGTGCTCGAGTTGGGTAAGAATGCATGATCGGAGTTAGGAATGGTATGAAATGGGTTGGCTAGCAAGAACTGATGGATGTGTAATTAATATGTGGAATAGAGGATAAAATAAAAGATAACCAAACTAATCCAGCTAACTAACCTAAGGGGGTTAAGTAATAAATAAGAGTGGTAGTAGTTTTAGGGAATGATAGTACTAGTTATTAATGTCAAGCAAAGAGGCGTACCTATTCTGAACTCAACGTATGGTTGATCAGGCATGAAGCACAACGAGCCTTATGTTTTAAGAACTATAACGAACGTGGAGAAATACGTAGGTAATTTGCGCTGTCACCCCCTCGTGCTACCCCAACTATCCGTGGGTCTAGCCGTATCTGAAGTTAAGTCTATAGCCTAAGTACCGCGCTTAATCTATATTCCTACCAAGGACGAAAGGCCCGAAATTCAGTGGTTTTCGTCCAATTCGGACAAGCCCGAGAAAGAATTGAACCGGCCAAATTATTTTGGCCCAATTTGAATTTTCGGCTCGGCCCAAGGTCCATACTAGCCTGCTGATATCCCCTGTAACTATAAAAGCACGAACACAACCCTGGAAACCCTAGGGTTTCATATTTCCTCCTCCTCGTCTCTGGTCAGCAGCGGCGGCGGCTCGCCTAGCGCGGGCGTGCGGCCTAGCGACCAGCAGGTGAAGACGGCGCCGGATCTCCCATTCCACTCCACTCCTCCCCCATCGTCTCCCCTTTCATTCCTCTCCTCCCCTACAGGCATATCCCAAATCCCCAATCCTCCATTGCTGCTGTAGTTCTTCATTCAGTGGTGTCATTGAAACCAAATCACTGAGCTCTGGTATGTTCGTTCGTCCGTGATGAATGTTGTGCAATTTCTGTTGTACGTTGCTTCAACCATTTGGTATTTTTGAAGCTCATCAATTTTTGCTGCAGGTGGTGCTCATGGAGAGTAGCCTTCTACGGCGCGGGGTGGGTAGCAATAGCAGCAGCATCACCCAGATGAGGGCCTGTGCAAGCGTTGGCCTTGGTGGTGCTACAGATGGCCATCCAAGGGCTGCAGCACCGCTGCCGCCGCCACCTGCAGGACCAGCAGTAGCAGCAGCTTCTCAAGGTATATGTAAAACAGAGTACCCTGTTTTATATTGATAGAAATCATAACTGCATATCTCTGATTTGTATGCATAGATCAGTTTCTTTGTGGTACAATACACTTCATGAAGCTATAGCTAGCGTGGTGGTTCTATTAATATTGTATCATCAAATTTAAGCATGTCCCAGTTAGATTTATTATTTTATATCATAAAAGTTGAGGTATCTCTGGCAGCCATGTTTAGACTTCTACTTTCTGCTAGATATGTCTTGTAGGCTATAATTTTTTGATGGACCTTTTTGTTGTTGTCTTGGACTGCTGCAATGTTCTATCTAGAATTTCAGTGTATGCCAAGTATGTTCTGCAGGCAGTGTTCTTGTGATGAAATGATGACTAATGGTCCAATGGACATGTTATTTTTTTAAGTGATTCTTTCATGAACTGATGACTGATAAATTAGTGAAGTTTATATTTCATCAGGTTTTGTTTTTTGTTTTTTATTTTTTGCAAAACTGCTGAGTGGCTTAGCTGCCTATTTAGTATACTGATTTGTATATAAATCTGTTCTTTAGCTTTATATTTTTATTAAATGTTTGTGGATTGCTATGATTAGAAAAACTTGCATTGCTCTAGACAAAATTTTGAAATTGTTACTTAAGTTTCCATGTTTTTAATTTCTGGTATTTTTGCTTCTGGAATGTAGACCATAATGATGGAGACATTAACAAGGTGTGGATGCATGGCTCAAAGCTTGCTGGTCAGGGTTTCAAATGTGGGTACTGTGGGACTACAAACAAAGGTGGAGGCGCAACAAGGTTTAGGGACCATCTTGGTTGTATAGTTGGTGAAGTGAAGTCATGCCCCAGTGTGCCTAGAGTTGTGCGGGACGCGATGAGGGAGTTACGGAAGACATCAATGGGCAATAAAAGAGAGAAAAGGGAACGTATGCTCAGGTTGGAGAGAGATCTCATGCAAGGGCTGCAAGGACAGGAAGTGGTTAACCTTGCAAGTGATTGAGAAGACCAAGTCCGTTTGAATATTAGGCAGCAGTTGGGACATAAGAACCTTTCTTGTGCAATAGAGAGGAGGTGTGGGAGTGGCAAAGGTGTTCGTGTTTCTGTTGGTAAAAGTAGTGTGACTGCCTACTTTGACAAGGATTTGGCGCGCAACAAAGCACCTGTGCAGCCTAGAATTGACACTGCACTTCAAGTGGGATCTAGAGAGAATCTTGGACAAGCATGGGCAAAGTTTTTCCATGCGAATGATATTCCTGGACTGAAAGCTGATTGCCCATACTTTCGCAGTGCAATTAGGCTTACTCAGCAGATAGGGGTTACAGCACAGATTCCTACATCACATGGAATCACTGCCACATGTTCGGGCATTAGCACCGGTCGGGAAGGGCCTGTTGCCCCGGTTCCCGAGCCGGTGCTGCCCTTCCGGGACTAAAGGCCCACCCTTTAGTCCCGGTTCGGGCAACCGGGGCTAAAGCCCCCCCCCTTTAACACCGGTTGGACCAACCGGTGTTAAAGGGTCCTGCCAGGGCTGCCACATTGCAGGACCCTTTAACACCGGTTGGTATTACCAACCGGTGTTAAAGGGTTTCTTTTTCTTTTTTTTGGTTCACTTCTTCGGTTCTGTTTATTGTTTATATATAATATATAATAATAGGTTTTTCAATACATGTTTTTCTGATACAATAATATATTTATATTACACGCATATTAAGCATATATAAATGAAAATTATAGGCTTAGCTTAATAATTAAGCTTTGCCTATAATAAAATGAATAGACCACATCAAAAATTAAATAGATATGTAAAAAGCTTTATATATATATAATTTTATATGTACAAAATTCGTAACACATATATACATAGAGTTTTTTCTCCCAATGTCTACAAACGATACAAATGATCATCGTTGTTTGGAATAAGAGTTTCGTTGCCGTTGAAGTGAAACTCGCCGTTTGGATTGATCACTTGGTCGCGGAGAAATCCTGCTATCGTCTCTTGGATAGCTTTGATTCGGTCTTGTTGTAGGACCTTTTCCCTCAGCCATTCGGTCTTTAATTTGAAATAAATAAAAAAAGTATTAGTTATCTAAGTTATTTAATATAATTCAGGAGATAATGAAAAGAGACATGTAACGTACTCTGAGCGTCTCTGTGGGTGTTTGATCGACTTGTGCCATCATGAATTTGCACACGTAATATGCACATAGATTGTTCCCCCTTTCTTGTCTTAAACACCACTGTACGATATATATATAAAAATATTCACGACCACGACAATAAGAAGGCTAAAAGTTAGCGAAAGTTTGTTAGCTAGTAGAACTTACTTGTGGATGTATTATGTTAAGCGGCGCTTTACATCCACTGAGATGTTCACGGTCAATGAATCTTTCCCAAACTCTATACACAGCCATTGTGGATCGTGAACTAATAATTACAGAGTCATATTATGATATTTTTGTAGCTGAGATCGACATTACGTATCTTTGAATAATGTTTACCATTTGTTGATAATTTTCTTGTGGTTTTCTCATTGAGTCAAAGATTATCAACCGGTTCTTGGGAATTTCAATGACCATGAGTATCCAGTGAAAGCTGTTTACACACACATATATATAGTCAGTCCTATAATGTAAAATAAAATATGCATGCACTTAATAACTATATAACTCACTCGAAGTTGAAGGGGAAGAGTATTTTTTGTTTTTCTTTTTGGTTCACAAAGAACCTCATAAGATTGGTGCAGACTTCTGTCTCATGATCTGCTGTCCACACTGCCTGCGGAGCCTTGAAAACAATATAAGGGTCAACGAACCCAATACTATTGTCATTTTTCATTCTGAGCTCTCTCATTTGGTGCCTGCATATATACATACAAATCCTAAGTGTGTAAGGATTATATACATGTAATTAAAGAAGTTAGAAGTATAATAAAAAGAAAAAAATACTTACAAACAAAAGCAGCTGACAAGAGATTTGTCAAGAGCGTCGAGGTGGCATAATTGGTGTAATTCTTTGAACTGCACGTATATGAGATCATCTCCACGGAAGTAGTGATGTTGTCTAATACGAACAGAAATCCAATTATCTCCCCTTTTAGACGCCTCAATGCACCATTTGTTTATTGCAAACAATTGTGTGCCGAGCTCGTGTAAACGCTTAGGGTCGAATAGACTCTTGCTCGGTTCATATCTTGCCCTCCATTGATCAACTACCTCGGCTTTTTCAAATGTTTGGCATCCAAGAATGGCGGCAATTTCTTCCATATTTAAACCGCTCTGTCCAAAGTAACGCTCAAGCGAGTCTAGCTCAGACAACGCTAAGGATTTCTTTGGCATCAAGTCTTCATTTGAGCCGTATTGATTTGGCACAATCAAAGGGGGCACCGGGACTTCTCCGAGCTGTGGGACCCCCTTTCCTACTCTCTTCTTAGTAGGCTGTGAAGACTTGACCAGAGACCGCTCATAGTCCGAAAGTGCTGGCTTTTTCTGAGCTTCGCGTTGCTTCTTTTGATGGTCCGCCACCTTCTGCCTCAGTTCCGATGGCTTCACATAAAAGTACGGCTTTTCTGGGTTAAGCCGTTTTTTCCTATCCTCCTTTATTTTATCAAAAAATTGTTGGACCTCAGCTTTGGATGTAGCAATTACCTCCTCTTCACTCTTTTCGTAAGGTAATTTTTCTGGCGTCTTAGCTCTCTTTGCTGAGGTAGCCTTCTTTGGAGGTGGGACCGATGACTTCGGTCCTTCTTGGGCGGACCGCTTCTTACTACCTCGCTTTGGAGGCGAGGGGACCGACCGTGCACTCTTTGGAGAGGGCAGTGCAGGCGGTGTAGGTGGTGGGGCCGATCTTTTTGGCGTTGGAGAACGCGGTGGAGGAGTTGGAGACCTCGGTGGAGGAGTTGGAGACCTCGGTGAAGGAGGTGGAGACCGTGGTGGAGGCGGTGGCGGGGTCGGTGTGGCCACCGCAGGTGTTGGAGGAGATCCAGCATTGTCACCGCCCGCAGCACTATGATGCGCTGGGGAGAGAACTGGACTTAGGTTGGAGGAGTCCCTGCAAAGAAAACAATTACAAGTTTTGTGAGCAAACTTTTTTTTAATTTCAATACATAATAAATAATATAAGAAGTAAAATCACACACAAACCTATGCTGAGAAAAAATTATGAAGCGCTTGCGCCAACAAATAAATGTCTTCTCAGCTTCACCTAAGGTCTTCTCTCCGTCTCCCCCTTCTATGTCTAGTGGCACATTGCCACAACCTTTCTCAACCCTATCAACCGAGACGCTAGCATATCCACCAGGTACTGGTCGATTATGGATTCTTGGAGTTCTCGTTCGGTCGATAGGGTTGACAACAGCGATAGCCACCTTTTTGGTGGCATTCCCATCTGGTACATGCAGCTCACAGGTAAGTACCTGTGACCCTCCTAGCAAGCATCTCCTGTTCCATTCGGTCCCACTTGGGAACAGCACTCTTATAACCACCTGATCCCATATGATGGTGGTATGCCTTTTTTACTGGCATTCTCTTTGTTTCTATTGGCTCGTTCCTCGCCCTCTTCTGATGTTTTGTACAGCACAAAGTCATCCCAGAAGGCCCTCAGCTTTACATATTGCTTGAGGTTGAAATCTGGAGTCTCGTTTTTCTTAACATATTTATTGTACAAAGTCTTCTTCCAATTCTGGAAGAGTACTGCCATCTTCTTCATAGTCCAGTCATAAATTCGCACCTTCAACTCTTCATCGTTGGTGTCGAAGGTGAAAACGTCTGTGACGGCTTTCCAAACTAACTCCTTGTCACGATCAGAGACAAAACTGATCTCAGGAGCACCTCGCTTCTCTCTCCATTCACGAGCACTGATCGGTATTTGATCTCTCACAAGATATCCACAGTGACTAACATATTTGTTTGCATGCTCACCAAGTGGTCTGCCTGTAGCTATCTCAAACTCAGAGATTACATAGCGGCCCTCCAACGGCTTCTTTGGCCCTCGTGGAGGTACGCTTCTCCCTGTAGAGATCGATCCAGAAGGCTACACGTAGATATAGAAACAAAAATACTAAATTAATAACCAAGTAATAAGTCTAAAACCTAATGTAAGAGATGCATTAATTATATATGTTTACATTTACATACCTCGCCAGTATTTTCTTCTTGTTGCACGACAAGTTGTTGCTCAGGGGCATTGCCCTCTTGTTACTCAGGGGTATTGCCCTCTTGTTGCTCAGGGGTATTGCCCTCTTGTTGCTCAGTACGATTGCCTTGCATGATCTCGTGGTAATCAACAAAGTACTGACTACCGTCGTCGATCATATTTTGAATGGCATCTTCCATATAATCAGGATCATCAAGAGGACGGTCAGCCATTTCTATGTCTGCAACCATACATATATATATATATTCTATATAAGATAAGAAATACACTAGAATAATATACTAAAAAACAATACTAGAATAATAGTACAAATGAAAGTGCTGGAGTTCTCCAAAAATAATACTAGAATTTTAAGCCTAGTAATACACTAGAATAATATACTAAAAGAATAATACTAGAATAATAGGACAAACAATAATATATACAAAACACTAGAAAATAAAATATAATACAAGAATAATACAAGAATAATAGTACAAACAATAATATATACAACACACTAGAAAATAAAATATGATACAAGAATAATACAAGAATAATATACTACAAATATGTACTAAAAATACTACAAGAATATATATTACAAGAATACTACAAAAATAATGAAAGTGTTGGAGTGCTCTAAAAAATAATACTAGAATCTTAAGCCTAGTAATACACTAGAATAATATACTAAAAGAATAATACTAGAATAATAGTACAAACAATAATATATACAAAACACTAGAAAATAAAATAGATATTAGAGACTTATATACTACTAGTACTACTACAAATGAAAGTGCTGGAGTTCTCCAAAAATAATACTAGAATCTTAAGCCTAGTAATACACTAGAATAATATACTAAAAGAATAATACTAGAATAATAGTACAAACAATAATATATACAAAACACTAGAAAATAAAATATAATACAAGAATAATACAAGAATAATAATACTACAAATAATATACTAAAAAAATAATACTACAAAATAATACAAGAATAATATAAACTACACTTATACTAATGTACTAAAAACTATTACTAGAATAATATACTAACATTATGCATTATTTTTTAGTGTATATATATATACTTAATATATACTAGTTAGCATTCAATAATTATTATTTTTGTGTAAAAATATATAGAAATCACTAAAATTGCAAAGTGATTGGCATATAATTCATAACATTTATTTATTTTATATATATAAACTGCAGTGGAGTATTTATTATATATATATATATGTATATATCGATCTCGGTTTTGGATTATACATGGCGTGTGTGCAGTGGACGCGCGGGGCCGGGCGTGGAGATCGAGGCGTAGATGGCGGCGCTGGTGGAGATGGTGGTCGCGGCGGCGGCGCTGGTGGCCGGAGCTGGCCGCGGCGGCGCTGGAGACGGCGGCGCTGGAGACGGCGGCGCTGAGATCGGCGAGGTCGCGCGCGGATAGATGAACGGGCGGCGGCGCTGGATACGACGAACTCGACGAAGACGAAGATGAACTGCTCAGATCCAGGGCACCCATGACTTAAATAGAGGCGGACCCTTTAGCACCGGTCCGTGGCTGGAACCGGTGCTAAAGGGCTTTTAACACCGGCTGGTGTTACACGCCAATTATCAAAGGGTTTTGACACGGACTGTTGCGACAGGGCCCGCCTCAATCGAGGGCATGGGAGCCCTGGATCTGAGCAGTTCATCCACGACGTCGTCGAGTTCGTCGTATCGAGCGCCGCCGCCTGTTCATCTATACGCGCGCCACCTCGCCGTTCTCAGCGCAGCCGACTGCAGCGCGGACGACTACAGCGCCGCC